>NW_006408813.1:640502-641711 GCF_000296735.1 Chrysochloris asiatica | reverse complement strand
GCTATGGGTTGGCTACGACTCGAAGGCACTTAACAACAACAACAGACAGGATTATTCTAGGGTGTGTTTTAAATCAATCTCTTTTGAGCTATAAAAAGAGCATAAACAAGAAAGCAGAGATGGGGAATTAAAACAAACACGAAAGCAGAGATGGGGTAAGAGAGATGCCAAGCAACATGAAGATTACCCAGAAATAGAAGTTCAAAAAAGACAAGGACCGGGGAAGGGGGATGGAAGAACAAGGTAGATAGAGGAACACTTAGGTAGGTTTGCATGGGCTCAATGGGACAGAGGTAAATAGTGATGTATCCTCAACCTTGGAACAACAGGGCTCTGTGATACAGGGATTGAGGCATAGACTGAATGGGTAAAAGAGAAGAAATAATGTTAAGATGCTTGACTATCTTATGGATATTGGTTTTCCTTGCCTACTATTGTAAAATAGACACTTGAGTGGATAGAAAGGAGTATCAAGAAGCATGATTACAGAAAGCTTGTTAGCCTGTTTTCAGCCTATAATGGATTGCTGTTGTTGTTGTTGCTGTGAAGTGCTGTCGAGTTGATTCTGACCCATAGTGACCCTGTATAGGGTTCCAAGGAGCAGCTGGTGAGCTTGAACCACTGCCCTTGCAGTTCAAACGGCTTTGCAGTCTAACACATTAACACACAGCACCGCACTAGGACTTCTTAAAAGAAGTTATAGACCTTGCCCAGCGAAATAAGCCGCTTGTGGAGTCTTTGTAAAGTTGGGACCTTAGGTGGAATCTTGAACCCCATCCAGGACCTTCTGAGGGGGGACATTCCCACTTAAAAGGGCATGCAGAGCAGCCCAGAGCAGCTAGAGGAACTGAAGATACAGTAAGAAAAAATAAAAACAAAAATGGCAGTCTGTTTGGCTATTACAGGAGCAAGCAAGCTGTTCACCAGGGACCCATCAAGGCAAGTAATCAAGTCCCTTCAGGATAAACCCCTCTCTAAGAAACTCAAAGGGAACACACAAGCAGGCATGTAAGCTTACTGGTGACTTCATTTGTCTACTTGTGAGTGGAAGTGGGGGAAAGGCAGTAATGAAGATATGGGCTGAGTTCGACCACTTTCCATAGACTTCCGTCAACCTTGAGATGAGAGAGAGAAGGGAAGGTTGCTTGGTCGGAAGTTTAGGGGAGACTTGGGAAATCCTGAACCCATGGACGCTAACCTAGCCATGGA
>NW_006408813.1:631972-639797 GCF_000296735.1 Chrysochloris asiatica | reverse complement strand
AAGCAGAATCTCCACTGAATAATTTTCATCTTGTCTAGGTGGGTCTAGTGAAAGGAAGTGGGGATAAGACTCTTTTGATTCAATAGTAATTGTTATCATAAGTAATTGTGATTGTCACAACTGTAAATTTAGAAGTTTTGTAACAGAAAGGTGTATGTAGTTTCTCTTACATTCCAGGAACAGAGGACCCTAGGACCATCAAGAGAGATGATCATAAATGGAATGTGGGACACTAACCAAAGAAGCATTGACACCAGAGATGGAGGCAGAGGTGATGGTATGGAGAGATAGAACAGCTGAGGACTCTAGACTTATGGAAAGAGAAAGACTGTGTGTGCTTGGGACCAGGAGGCTGGCTTGTAGAATGTGCCCTTTGGTTGCTTAAATGATTATGCATTCCTAGGTGTTTTGTGTACCTCAACAAACAAAAAACAGCAGTGGGCATATATTCCTAATTATTTTTGAGTACATCAAAAACAAACAAACCACCCCCTCCAAAACAAAAACAAAAACAAAAACAAAAAACAGCAGAGGGAATAGAAGCAAATATTATTAAATGATGATGCATGGAGACTGTAATCATTGCATTGAAACAAAATATTATAGGATGAGCGTAAATCCAATGTCCTCCAATGCAAATTATCACTCAATTCACAATAAAAGCTTACAATAAAAAAAATAGACAAGGACCTTCTTTTGTAACCTGCAGAGAGGGCAAGTCTTTCCCTTCATACCCCTTATTTATTTTCCTGATGTTTTTTGTTGTTAAGTGTTGTCAAATTCATTCCAACTAATGTTGTTGCTAGGTGCTATCAAGTTGATTCAGACCCACAACAGAGTGAAGCACCCCCTGGTCCTGTGCCACCCTTACAATTGCTGCTACACTTGAGCCCATTGCTATTGCCACTGTTCCAATACATCCTGTTGGGGGGGTCTTCCTCTTTTTTAACCAACTTCTCCAAGCATGATGTCCTTCTCCAGGGATTGGTCCCTACTGATAATGTATCCGAAGTATGAAAGACAAAGTCCCACCATCCTGGCTTCCAGGGAGGATTCTGGCTATATTTCTTCCAACACTGATCTGTTCTTTTGGTAGTGCATGTTACTTTTAATATTGTCCAACAACATAACTCAAATGCATCAATTATTCTGTCGTCTTCCTTATTCACTGTCCAACTTTCACATGCATTTGAGGCTATTGAAAATATCATGGCTTGGGTCAGAGTTCGATTCATAGGGACCCAATTTAGGGTTTGGAAAGAGTGGCTGGTGGGTTTGAACCACCAATTTTATAATTAGCAGTCCATTGCTTATCCTACAGCACTACACCAGGACTCTCTATATATTCTAGATGTTAATTATTTGTCATATATATCAAAAAAAGTTTTGATAAATGGCACATGTCTTTTAACTTTGCCTACTGTGTCTTTTTAAGACCTTTCCCACCTCAAGAGTATGCAAATATTATTGAATATTTTCATTTAAGTTTTTATATTTACATTTCATTCTGACTCATAGAGACCCTGTATAGGGTTTTCGAGGATCAGCTGATGGGTTTGAACTACATACATAGTATACTATATTACATACATAGTATTCCCCAAACCAAATATTTGAACCATTTCGAGGATCAGCTGGTGGGTTTGAACTACATACATAGTATACTATACTACATACATAGTATTCCCCAAATGAAATATTTTCACTAGTATACTACCTAGTTAAAAAAAAAAAAATGTCAATTTCATTACACATTTTCTATGAAAGAATGGAATATGTATTCAAAGGTTAACAGTATCTGTGCCAACACTCTATACAGTGGCTGTAGCAATGGTTTCATAAAGCCCTCTCAATGAACACGAGTATAAAAAAACACACCTTTGTATGCATGAAAACGGTAGTATATGGCTAAGTAACATTTCTGGGTCCTTGTGTGGCACTGTGGGTTACTATACTATATACATAAGGAGCTCTGGCAGCGTAGTGGTTACGAATCGGGCTGTGAACCTCAAGGTCGGCATTTTGAAACTACCAGCCGTTCCACTGGAAAAAGATGAGGCTTTCTGCTTCTGTAAAGATTTACCACCTCAGAAACCCTGTGCAGGGTCACTATGAGTCGGAACCGACTCCAGGGTACTTAACAACAACCTGAAATAAAAAGAGATTATTTGAAAAGACATTTATGCTTTGCTCAACTTCAAATACTACAAACTATTATAAAAGGGTCCAAATGGAGATAGAGGAAATGTGATCATGAAATAAAATAATAATAATAAAACACAAACAGAACAGGAAGAAGGTCTATAGAAGAAAACACAAACTCTGAGGATTATCTCACCTTTCCCATCCCCTTGTCATAAGGTTAATAGCAAGCCTAACAATAGGAACCTCAGAGTACTTGATAATAATTGTATAATGCAATGGCTAAGAACTTTAGAGAAAGAGACTCTATCAATACTAGTGCACTGGAAATATCAAAGAATTGGAGGGGGAAAGGGAAATAATGCTTATAGAGGTGAATGGGAATTGATTCAACTGTAACTGATTTTTTTTGGACGGGGGGCAGTTTACCACAGCCCAGGCAAAATGAGGACCACATTCTTTACTTACATTATCTCCTCTACTCAAGAAATGTACAAGTTAGGAATCTCATTCCCATTTTACAGATGAGGAAATTGATTTGTGAACATTCTGTGCCCCCTGCTGGCTAGGACAAAAACTGACCTCTCTTTCCCACCAACTCCTTTCTTCCACCTAAGGAGTCTGAATTTCTACATTTGTCTATTTTCTTTTCTTTATTGCTTAGTTAGAGTCCTGGTGAGGCACTGTGGCTTAATGCTCTTGACTGCAAAGTTGGTTTGAACCACAAGTTCAAACCAGATGCTCCTCAGAAACCCTAAACAGGGTTCTTCACTATGAGTCAGAACTGGCTGGATGGCACTTAACAACAACAATTACTTAATTACACTGCGGGTAATCTCTCATCCATACACATGCACACCTTTATCCTCTTTCTTCTTCACTTTTTCTTAAATGTTGTCCAATTCCTTCAAAAAAAGCTATTTGCTTAAGTTATCTATAAAATGAGACCACTTACAGGGTGCATGTGAGGTTCAAATTTTATTATGTATGTGAAAGCATGTTGTAATTTGGAAATTTATAGACTATAAATATAATTGTAAAATATTAATTACCTTTCTCTAGAGAATGTTCATTATTGGTGAAAGGTATTTAGTGGAGTGTCATAGGACTTTACCCTAGTCTAGTGAAATATTTGTCAATAATTGGAATAAATATCATGAAAATTATACTTAATAAATTTACATATAGGATGAATCTGAAATGCATAGCTTTTAAGCTATACCTGGTGTGGCGCTGTAAGATAAAGCACTGGACTTCAAGGCTGTCAGTTCAAATCCACCAGCCACTCCTCAGAAACCTTATAGAGGGTCCTTATCAATTAGAACTGACTTGACGACACTTAAGGACAACTTATACAATCATAGACATTTTGACAGGTTGGAACTATTTGTTAAAATGAGTAAGATTATGTTTAACCAAAGCATTCATAACATTGTATTATGATTATATTAGTTTCCTAAAACTGCCATTACCATTGATGACAGATTTAGCAGCTTAAAACTACCTCACAGTTCAGAAGGTCAGAAGTCCAGGTGGACTTGGCTAGGCTGTCAGCTCAGGATCGCACAAGGCTAAAATCCAGATGTTGGAAGGACTATGAGGAAGAATCTGTTTCCAAGCTCTTTTAGGTTGCTTACTGAATTCAGTTCCTTGTGGTTGTCGGACTGAGGACCCAGTTTCCACACTGACTGTCAGCTAGGAGCCAGTATTTGGCCCTAGTTGTAGCTGTTGTTGTTGCTGTTAAGTGTCGTCAAGTCGGTTCTGATCCATACCAACCTTGTAAAGGGTTTCTGAGGATCAGCTGGTGAACTTGAACCATTGACCTTGTCGTTCAAGTGCCGTCAAGTTTGTTCTGATTCAATGCGATCCTGTAGAGGGTTTCTGAGGAGCATTTCCAGTGGGTTTGAACCACCCACCTGTTGATTCAAGTTGACCTTGCGGTTTAGTGCATTATCCTGCAGCGTCACACCAGGACTCCTAGTTGTTAGTGCCATCGAGTTGGTTCTGTATAGGGTTTCCGAGGAGCCACAGCACCACACCAGGACTCCAGGACTCCTAGAGGCAGCCCTTATTTCTTCTCATGCTTTCCATGTGAGCTCCTTTCAGGAATAACTGGTCAAATCCCTCTAATATATCTGCCATATCTTTCCAACCTCCAGCTGGAGAAAGTTCGCATGTTGTTAGGCTGGCCCCACTTGGCTAATCTAGACTAATCGTCTTATTTTAACATTCTTGGGTGTTGCAAAAGGAGTCCTAGTGGTGTTGTAGGATAAGCACTGAATTGCTAAGTTTGGCAATTCAAACTTACCAGACACTCCTCAGGAGAAAGATGAGACTTTCTGCTCCCATAAAGATTCACAGCCTCAGAAACCGGTCTCTTTGAGTTAGCATCGACATGATAGCAGTGGGTTTGGTTTTTGGTTTTGCATGGAACTTGTCAGCTCAGTGGGCCTTGGTGTGAATCCCAGTTTATTCTCTGTGGAACTGGACAAATGATTGCATCTCTCTATTGAAATAATTCCTCAATACCATCAACCTTGAAGGTTCATTCATTGTGAACATTGAATGAGATGGTGTATGTAAAGGACTTAAGGAACATAGAGTCTAATCTTAATATTGTTAAGTGCAGTCAAGTCATTTCCAACTCATAGCAACCTTGTGTAGGGTTTCCAAAAGGTGGCTGGTGGGTTTGCACGGCTGACCTTGGGGTTAGCATTCCAGAGCCTATCCTCCAGTATCATATCAGGACTCCTAACCTGCAAATAACCTTAATTACAAGAAGCTCCTGTGTGGCGCATATGGCTTAATACAATTGGCTGTTAATCAAAAGGAAAAAGTTATTTGCTCTCTTTGAACCCACCAAAATGTACCTCAAGGAAACCTGGTAGCATAGTTGGCTACGCATTGGGCTGCTAACCAGAAAGACCAGCAGTTCCAATCCACCAGACATTCTGTGGGGAAAAGATGAGACTGTCTGCTCCTGTAAATATTTGCAGTCTCAGAAAATCTATATGGTGTCACTATGAGTTGCAGCTGACTTGATGGCATGCAGCAGTAAAGATGCCTCAAGTAGACTGGCCTGGCAGTCTGTTTCTGAAAGGTCACAGCTTTGAAAATCCTATGGATTTGACAACTTGGGAAAAAAAAAAATTAAACCTATCCTTAGTTACATTTGCAAAGTACAGCATAACATACCTTGTTGTTGTTGTTGTGTGCCGTGGAGTCGGTTCCGACTCATAGCGACTCTGTACAGGGTTTCCGAGGCTGTAAATCTTTACGACAGCAGAAAGCCTCATCTTTCTCCCGAGGAACAGCTGGTAGTTTCTAACCGCTGACCTTGCAGTTCACAGCCCAATTCATAACCACTACGCTACCAGAACTCCTTGTAACACACCTATCCCTCCTTTAATCATGGGCATGTTATACCAATGTCTTAATAGGCTATTTCTAGATCTCATTGGAGTCCTGGTATGGCTTTATGGGCTAATGTGCTGGACTGCAAAGTCACTTTGAACCACAAGGTTGGCAGTTACTTCCATACTTTGATAATGATTATTTATGTTAATTTTGGAATATGTAAATCAGCTTATTGTTTTATGTTTTTATAAAGAAGCCATCTGAGGTAGATGACAAGTTTCTAAGATAGTACTTAATATGAGATAAGTACTCAATAAATGTGTGGTACTGTGGGTTAATGTGCTGGACTGCAAAGTCGGTTTGAACTGCAAGGTCAGTGGTTCAAGCTCACCAGCTACTCCTTGAAAACCCTATACAGAGTTGCTGTGGGTCAGAACCGACTTGATGGCAATTAACAACAACAATCATTGTTTTAAATTCTTGATTGTTATCACTCATACTGTCCACTAAATTACTTCTTGTTGTTTTTGTTAACTGCTGTCGAGTCAGTTCCAATTCATAGTAACCCTATAGAGGGCTTCCAAGGAGCGGCTGGTGAGTTTGAACCACTGACCTTGTGGTTCAAACCAACCTTGTGGTCCAGTACTTTATCTCACAGCACCACACTAGGACTCCTGCATGACTTAATTCTCTTCTCCAGGCTTGATTTTCTCCAATAGTATAGTAAGTGCTTTGGACTAGTCATATTCTATGACTCTTTGAGACAGAGTTTCCTCACCCTCCATCCCTGCCCTGCTTATCATGGATAGAAAACTGTGTGCTATAGATTACCTGGAAGCTTTCTGGTTGTCCCTCAAGGAATTCACCCTTATTTTCAAGAAGCTAAAAACATGAAACTGTGTAATAAAAGGTCCACTTTGGCTGGGTGTTATATTGTGTTACACTGTTCTTGAAGTCAAATATAGACACCTTTTCACTCAAAGTGATGAGGAAAGACTTATAAAGTCAGCTAATCAATAAACTGCTTGGTTTGGGGGAAACAGTGAATTTACTTTCATCTAGTGGGAGGAGAAAAAAGGGGCAGAGAGACGAAATCTTCAAGTCAGAAAAGTGGTGTAGGGTAAGGCTTGATATAAGGAGCCCTGGTAGTTTTGTGGGTTATGAGCTGGGCTACTAACTGCAAGGTCAGCAGTTTGAATCTATCAGTGACTCCACAGGAGAAAGAGGAAGCTTTTTGATCCCACAAAGATTTGCAGCTCCAGAAACCCTATACAGGTTGCTATGAGTCAGAACCGGCTCAGTGACACACAACCACCACAACCCACCAAGGCCTGGTGTAACTAATTCAGAGCTGCCTACCAGTTTAACTCTTTTCCTCCTAAAATTTGAAAACTCTGGAAATCCACTGAAAGCCCTCCATTATGAGAGTTCATCTGCATGATTATAACGAAAATCATGGCATTTCAAGTTAGAAGGACCTTGAGATGTCATGTGGAACAGTGGTTTTCATGATGAAACCCTTAAATAGGTGTTAGAAGACATGTATAATCCACTTATTAAATTAAATGAAGGAATCATGCCATTCATTAGGGAGCTGGAGTTCATTGCATTCCTCAGGGACATTAACTTGCTTCTACAGAAAGGGAGGGTCTATCTCTTCCTGTCCCTCATTGCAATGTTACAAGAATATTTCCCTATATATATATTAACTTCCATTTTATTTTATTTATTTATTAAGTTTTTATTGTGACATTTACATGGGAGAACATCAGTTTTACACTCATCCTATTGTATTTTGTTTAATTGCAATGATTACAATCCCCTCATGCATCATCAAATAACCAAAGGGTATGCCACACAGGCCCATCCCCCAGCTGCCAGCACATAGCCCTTCTCCCTCCCTGAGTCCAGTGTTACCAGCTGCTCCATTTGTCCACATCATCTTCTCTGTCTTCATCCCTGGTGTCACTGCCCCTCTGGGTAGGGTCCCACTCTCCGTTCTTCTCATTTGATGGTCCCAGGGACCTCTGCTCCTGGGCTGCAAAATCAATCGATCACTCTCCTCCTTTTGTCAAAAAACATCTACCTCTATATTTCTTAGCCTCACAGTCAGTCCTGATGGCAATTATTCCCTATTGTACCACAAGTGTCTTATCCCCATTTCCTTTTGCCAGCCCAGTCCCAAGGATTGGAAATCATTCAGTGGTGATTCTACCTTCCCCCGCCCCATCTGGAACTAGGCTCCCTCTTGAAAGCTTGTAAGCCAGTCACTTCTTGCCTTTATTTGTTGTCGTTAAGTGCCGTCGAGTCGATTCCGACCCATAGC
>NW_006408813.1:629005-631437 GCF_000296735.1 Chrysochloris asiatica | reverse complement strand
CAGCGTGGTCACCAGCCAGACCACATGCTTGCTCAGGTATTCCCCTTGAGTCTCAGTGTTGGAAGGGGTTTTGCTCTGAGGGGTCCCAACCACTTGCCTTGATGGCTTCCAGGTGAACAGCATACTTGTTCTTGTAGTAATCAATCTGACTGCCGTTATCGTTTATTTTTCCTGCCGGTCTTTCTTTCACGAAGTATCTTCTGTTCTTCTGGTCGCTCCAGGCTGGTCTGCTGTCCTTTCCAGTAGAAATTTCCTACCTCAATCGGTTCTGGATGGGGTTCTGGATTCCACCTGTGGTCTTGTGCAATGTACAGGCTCCACAGGTAGCCTCCTTCACTGGGCAACTTCTAGCCCCTTTTAAGGTATTCCAATCAATTATAGGCTGAAGACGGACTTACAAGCTTTCTGTAGTGATAATTCTGGCTATTTCTTTCTCCACCCCCTCAAGTGTCTATTTTACAATGGTAGACAAGGGAAAGCAAGATTCAAAAAACAGCCAAATATCTTAACATTATTCCCCTCTTGTACTCCTTCAAACCACCAATATTTTTTTTAACTTTTTTGTCCACTGTTTTTATTTCACAGTTGTTTTGGAATAATGTATACGATGGAATCAAAGTAGCCATATGACTTGTTGTTAAGTGCTGTCAAGTCATTTCCAACTCATAGCGACCCTGTATAGGGTTTCCGAGGAGCAGCGGTGGGTTTGAACCACCGACCTTGTGGTTCACAATACAGTACTAATCCTACAGCATCACACCAGGAGTCCTATCCACAAGAATAGGCAAAAGCAAAATCTGTTTTCATTTCTTTCACTAGTTCTGCAATCATCTATCACTGTTATTAGATAGATGTTTTTATCACATTTTTGAAATCTTTTCACTATCTGCCATGTAAATGAGATGCAAAAACCTGTGACTTCAAGTGAAGTAATAAGCAGCTCCCCCAGTAACAGAGCTCACCATGAAGAGTTGTAATTTCATTATGTATTTCAATGGAGGAAATAAATACAAGAGACCAAATGAAATGACAAGTGAGGCAAGGAAAATTATTAGGATTAGGGCTAACTGGGACAAAAACAACAACAAAATCCCAAATCTTTCTGCTCTTTTCCTTGCATTCTGTTTTTTTGTCTTAGATGTTTCCTTCTCCCTTGGCATAGGCAGATAAAAAATGTTTGTGGAGTTAAAAAAAAAAAAAAAGTCATCAGGATCTTGACATTTATGATGAAAAGAACAAGCCCTTCAATCAGTGATACTAACACCATAAGTACCCAAGCACTCTGTCATTAAACGGAGAGGATTTTCTGTGGCAGAGAGTCAGGATGCTGGCCCTGCGTTATTTAAGCAGTAAAGAAGACAAAAGGTCCTCATTTTATGTCAAGTCATTTTTCCTATCATCCACAACCTCCCACCCCCACCAAAGATTACTCCAAACATGGTCCGTTTTTCTCTTCAGGTGCCAAGCTCTTTCTGAAATTTACCTGTAAGACATTTTCCTATAATAACAAGAATGAAAATAATACTACTAACAGCAAATTGAATAACTTCCACGTGGTAGGTGACAAACAGCATATTAGAAGCTTTCCATGGTATCTCATTTATTTCTCACATAAATCCTTGGAGACTAGTTTACGGATAAGGAAATGAATTTCTGAGAGGTTCAAAAAATATATATATATATTTTAACTTTTTACTGTAAGTTGAGTGAAGATTCACAGAGCAGATCATCAGTTATACTTTCAATGATTCATACACATTTTGTTTCATCTCATTGATGACAATCCACTCAATGTAAGAAAGGAGAAGGAATGGAAACAAGAAATACAAGGAAGAAATGTAACCTTGCTTATCCCATTTCCTCCGTTTCTTATTTCCATTCCTTCTTTTTCTTAACCCTTCAGAATTTTGCCATTAAATTCTGCTCTTTGATTTCATATGATTGATTTTTCTAAGGTATGCTTACCTCACTAGTGTCTGTCAATTGGCTGAAAATTGAGCCATGGGAGTAAGTTCAGTTCCAGACCTGAAGAGTGACTAAGAGTCATAGTCTCAGGGAGCCCACTAGTCTCTAACCTGTAAGTCTGTTATTTTTTTTATGATTTTGTGTTTTGTTCTACATTTTTCTCCCACTCTATTCAGGACCTTCTAATGTGATCCCTTTCAGAGCAGTTGGTAGTGGTAGCAAGGTACAAGCTTGTTCTTCTGGTCTCAGAATTATATGTTGTTGTTGTTAAGTGCCATCGAGTTGGTTCCGACACATAGCGACCCTGTATAGGGTTTCCGAGAAGCAGATGTTGAGCTTGAACCACTGACCTTGCAGTTCAAACAGCTTTGCAGTCTGGCACACTAACCCACAGCGCCATACCAGGACTTCATCATCATTGGTTTTAGTGGTTGGTGTGTAAATTTTAATAATAGTGATTTTTACTG
>NW_006408813.1:607022-610642 GCF_000296735.1 Chrysochloris asiatica | reverse complement strand
ATGTGTTTTGGTATTTTTTTATGCTCTGATTGCTTCCAGGTAGATGTGATCAGGATGTGGGCATCCCTTTTCACTCTTCTTATTGCTTAATTCAGAGTAACTTTCACAGGTGTTGTTTACCTCCCTAGCATATGGCAGTTGGTATTGGTTCTTGCCTGGATTTTAGTGTTTTATTGAGTGTAATTGTAGCTTGACTATATGGCAGCAGTTGCTGTCTCTTCTTGGATAATATAGGGAGAGAAAGAGTCCCCCAAAAGTAGAAGGGGGCACATAAAACAGCAAGACAGCAACAGCAAAAGAAAACAAGAATAAAAGAAACTAAACACCAAAACAACAATAACAACAACAACAAAAAAAACTAGACGGATACTGTAGTCTATAATTGCAGAAAAGGGAGAGGAGGGAGAGAAGAAAAAAACAAAAATCTATAGCCTAATATGAGTATGACTTTAATGTCCTCTTTCAGCTTCTTGCCTTCAAAGCTACCTGAGAGATTCCAAGATGACACTGTTCATTGTTATGCTGTACCTCAGGATTTAATTTAATTTTCAGTCTGTTTTGTTTTTAAACACTCTTTCCCTCTCCACGCCCCTTGTTCCGGCTTTTCCATATTAAAAAACAAACAAACAAATAAACAAAAACAGTTCAAGGCCAGCTCTTGGGCTGAGAGTATCTGTGCACATGCGTGACAGAAGAACCCACCAGTGGTGCGGGTGGGGGGTGTCCACTTGCTCAGGCACCCCCTTTAGTCACCAGAACAGAGGTGCACAAACAGTGGGCGGGACCAATGAACAGATACCAAAAAAAAAAAAAAAAAGGAAAAAAAGAGAAAATTATAACAAAGCAACACCGAGGTACCCGTGCCATTTTTTCTGTGGTGTGTCTGCTATAAGTTCCACTAACTGTAAGCCTTCAAACCTTTAAAATATCCCTATCTATGTGGTTCCAAGTTTTGGAGCTCTGTCCTGAATCTGCTTTGTCTGGTATTCTGTGGTATTGCTGACAGCGAACCTCACTGCACCTCCACCCTAGCCACCGTCAAGCCCAGCTTCTCTGGAGACTTATGTTTTGAAAATGAATTTCTATAGAGGGAGCCATGTGGGGTCAAAGTAGTCCTAGGAATGGATTTAAAACTTTATTAAGATAAAAATTCATAAAGAAATGCTCAAAAGATCTATATTTGCATTACAGAGTTTATAAAGAAACGTCTTTATAAATCATTTAGTGCAAAGCAAAGAAAGTAATGCAAAAGAACATTTTCCATTTAGATAATTATGGTAGGCAAATTTCTAAGATGGCCTTCAAGATTTCCACGCCTGGTGTACACACCAGGTATAACCCCCTCCCCTGGAATGTAGGCAGGGTATGTTAATAGGAAGGGATTTCACTGCGTTGATTATGTTATATTGCATAGCAAAGATGAAGGGATTTTGCAGATGTAATTAAGATTCTAAATCATCTGACTTTGAATTAATCAAAAAGAAGAGTATTATAGGTCGGCTTGACCTAATCAGGTAATTCCTTTAAAGAGGGCCCAGATCTTTCCTGAAGAAAAAGATTTAAAGGCAGAGAATTACCTTCTTGTTGACTTTGAAGAAGCAAACTGTCATTTTGTGAAGAGGTCACGTGGCAGGGGAACAGCAAAGAGCTTCTAGGCACAGAGGGTCTCAGTCTTACAACAAGGAACTGAATTCTGGCAACAACCAGTGAACTTGGAAGAGTACTGTGAACATCAAATGAGATCACAGTTCTAACCAATACTTTGATTTCACCTTTGCAAGACCCTGAGTGGAGAACCCAGCTAAGTCATGCCTAGATTTCTGACCCATGGAAACTGAGATAATAAAATGAGGTTGTTTTACGCCACTAAATTTGTAGTAATTTGTTATATACCAATGGACAGTGAATACAGTAACTTTATATTTCCTCTTTATTCATTTCAGGATTATGTGTAAGAAGACAGAGCAATACAGTCCACAGCATTATTCAGCAAGTGTTGCAGGAATTCTATTTACTTTAAAGAGTAATTTGGTAGATATAGAGTAGAATCAATGAATTGTTAAAGATTAACGGCCTTGCTGAAGTGATGTTAGGGGGAAATTAGTAACACAACCTACAATTCCTTTGCCTTAAATCATGTTTCAGGGTCATATTACTTCTGTATTCCATCTTATTCACCAGGTCCCTAATCCATTTAAAAATTCAATTTAAAAACATGATTCCAACTTTTAAATACGCATGCCTATTTGGCATTATGGTTGCCCTCTCATATGCTCACCATTCTTTTTCTTCAACCTGTCTCATCGCTACCTTTTCTGTAGCTGTCCCTAAAATGAGCATTTTCCTTTCAGGTATGTGCTTATTATTTCAGATTCAATCTCTTGCCTGAGAAATTTTGTCAATTCTTCTTTTGGAGTTATAAAAATTATCTGCCTACAAACAAGTTGTGGAGAAATCTTTGTCTATTCCACACACATAAAATATTTTAGACTACCAGGAATAGTTTTGTGATCCTTGACTGAAGAAAATAAGTGAACTTTCATTTTCTCAAATTCCCACCCTCTTCAGTCTCCCTAGATTGTGGTTTCTGTGGCTGCCAATCCATATTTTTCTATGTAAAAAAAGTTCTGTGAGGTGTGAAATCATGTCCTTCTGTAGAATTCCACCTGGCCAAATGCAAGCTTTCTAGCCAAAGGAAGCCCAGGGAAGTCAATCCTGGGTGTGTTGACAAAATATCCCTTTGATTTGTGCTCCAAAGACAGAAGACATTCTATTTCTGATCTGGTGAGGCAATAAAAATAAAATAAACTGCCATGGAAAAAGTATGCTGTTTCCAGATGTTTCTAGTCAATATGATTCTTCTATGATTATTTGATTTAAAAAGCTTAGGGGATAAAAATTCAAGCGCAGCAAGATCCATAGTTGTTCAAGACCCCTTCTCCTTTTTTCCTTATACTTTTGAGACTAGTAAAGAAGCGGAAGTGTCAGAACACAGTCACGGGGTTGCTAAGGAGTACAGAACAAAATAAGACATCTATGCATTGAAAGGGAGACTGTCATCCAGAAAGACAATGGGATTCATTCCATTAATAGAAATATGTAATTAACAAGCTGCTGGATGTCAGTCTGTAGCAAGAACCCTGGCTTGGGTTCTTGCCCCCTATAGAGTGGCAGCCTTGTCATTGTCTTCTGGCCTCGCAGTGAGGGTGGTACAGATATAAGTGTAAAGAAGAAATCAGTCTCTTCACCTTCAGATGTTTGAGACTACAGTCCAGGCTATATGAACAAATAAACAAGTATAACATTTTCCTCCTGGACTGTAGTCTTTTTCCAATTTCAATATAGAAGTTTTATTGACCGACTATCTAAACAAATAACCACAAACTAAGGAAAAGGGTCTACAAGTATATCTTATTGCTGTTAATTCTGCTACTGTGAGTATATAGTATGCATGTACACACACACACACACAGACATATATATATAGTGGTGGTGGTGATGGTATGCCGTGGAGTCAGTTCCAACTCATAGCGACCCTGTATAGGGTTTCCTAGACTGTAAATCTTTATGGTGGTGGTGGTGGTGGTTATGTGCCATGGAGTTGGTTCAGACTCATAGCA
>NW_006408813.1:593309-606852 GCF_000296735.1 Chrysochloris asiatica | reverse complement strand
AGAGAGAGAGAGAGAGAGAGAGAGAGATTATTCTTTTATATGTATTGTACAACAGTGATGGATGCTTCCTCTAGCACATATATAGGTTTGGTTTTTTTGTAGTTTATATGTTGTTCACATACATTATCTACTTTTGGTTTTCATTCTCAAAACAATACTGGGAAGTTGATACAATATGTAAAGCATATGTCTCTGAGCCTCAGTTTTCTCATTGGTAAAAACTGAGGCTCAGAGACAGTTAAGTGAATCAACTTAGCACTGTTATTGAGATCCTACTTTATAGGGTTTCTGATGAGCGGCTAGTGGATTTGAACCACCAACCTTGTGGTTAACAGTTCAGTGTTTATTCTACAACACCACACCTTGAGACTGAGGAAATGAAAAAACAAAACAGTATTGTTACTCACCTATCCTTCTCCTCAGCCATACAACCATCCATCATCCAAGCTTTCAACCATGTTCCAAATGATGGGCAAACAGTTGAGAATACTTAAAATGAGAGATAAAAGATTCATGCTCCAGGGAACTTACAACCAAGGTTCTACAAGAAACAAGAATGACAGAGAATGAATTTCTGAATGATTCTTCATTTCATTTTCAAGTTTCCAATTTTAATATCTACAACAGTCAGTAATAGAAGTATAAATTCCAGATCTGGGAAAGAGGATGGGAGATTCAGGGAGGGAAGGCTTGCAGGGGTGAGAAATTTCTTTGAAGGAACATATTGCTGTTGTTGTTGTTAAGCACCTTCAAGTCAGTTCTGACTCACAGCGACCCTGGGTTTCCAAGTAGCAGCTGATGGGTTTGAACTGCCGATCCTGTGGTTCACAGTTTAGTGTTTATCCTACAGGACCACACCAAGAGTTGTTGTTGTTGTTAAGTGCCAAGAGTTTTTGTTGTTGTTGTTGTTAGGTGCCATCGAGTCCGTATCGACTCATAGCGACCCTATCACAACAAATGAAACACTGCCCTGTCCTGGGCCAACCTCACAATTGTTGCTACGCTTGAGCCCATTGATGCTGCCGCTTTGCCAATCCATCTCACTGGGTGTCTTCCTCTTTTTCTCTGACCCTCCACCCTACCAAACATGATATCCTTCTCCTGACCAAAGTGTGTGGCGCTGTGGGCTAATGCGTCAGACTGCAAAGTCATTTGAACTGTGAGGTCGGTGGTTCAAGCTCACCAGCTGCTCTTTGGAAACCTCATACAGGGTTGCTATGGGTCAGAATCGACTCAACGGCACTTAGCAACAACAACAACAACAACAACAGGAGAGATGATGAAGTTTGGCCATCCTGGCCTCCCAGGAGCACTCTGGCCGCACTTCTTCCAACACAGATCTGTTGGTTCTTATGGCAGTCCATTTCAATATTCTCCTCCAGCACCATAACTCAAAAGCATCAATATTCTTCTCCAACACCATAACTCACAAGCAACTCAAAAGGTCTTCCCTGTAGGCACATGGATGTTATCCTATCACAGACAGCGTTGTACCTCATGACAGATCTTGATATGTTCCTTTTGAAGATGAATGCAACTCCATTCATTCCTCTTCAATTTGTCATTCTGGGCATAGTAAATCATGTGGTTGTCAGATTCAAACTGGCCAATACCAGTCCATTTCACTTCACTAATGCCTAAGATATCATTGTTAGGGGCTGTAAAGTAAGCTCTGACTCCTAGTGACCCTATGTTCAACAGAAAATTAAATACTGTCTGGTCCTGCACCATCCTCAAATTGTCAGATTCAAAATGGCCAATACCAGTCCATTTTAGCTCACTAATGGTTAAGAGTTGTTGTTAGGGGCTGTAAATTAAGCTCTGACCCTATGTTCAACAGCATTAAACACTGTCTGGTCCTGCACCATCCTCAAATTGTTGCTGTGTTTGAACCTATTGTTGGTGCCACTGTGCCAATCCATCTTGTTAGGTGTCCCTCTTTTTTGTTGACCCTCCACTTTACCAAGCATGATGTCTTTCTCCAGAAAATGGTCCCCTGACAGAATGTTCAAAGAATGAGAGAAGTCTTGCCATCCTCACTTCTAAGGCGCTTTCAGACTGCACTTCCTCTAGGACAGATTTGTCTGTTCTTTTGGCAGTCCATTGTTGTTGTTAAGTGCCGTCGAGTTGGTTCTGACTCATAGCAATCCTATATAGGGTTTCCGAGGAGCAGCTTGTGAGTTTGAACTGCCAACCTTGTGATTGGCAGTCCAGTGCTGATCCTGCAGCGCCACACCAGAATCTTCTGACAGTTCATGGTACATTCAATAATCTCCAACACCATAATTAAAATGCATCAATTCTTATCTTTCTTCTCGGTCCAACTTTCACATGTATATGAGGCTATTGAAAACACCATGGCTTGGGTCAGTCACACCTTAGTCCTCAAACTGACACTTTATTAAGAGGCTGTTTGCAGCAGATTTGCCTAATGTAATACATCTGCTGCTTCTATGAGTGTTGATCCAAGTAAAATAAAGTCGTTGACAACTTCAATATTTTTCCATTTATCATGATATTATTTATTGGTGCAGTTGCTATGATTTTTGTTTTATTTACATTGAGGTGCAACCCTTACTGAAGACTGTGCAGTCTTTGATCGTCATTAGTATTTCAAATCCTCTTTGCTTCCAACTAGAGGTTGGTTGTAGCATATGCATATCACAAGTTGTCAATGAGTCTTCCTCCAATCCTGATGCCATGTGCTTCTTAAAATCCAGATTCTTGTATTATTTGCTCAGCATACAGGTTGAATAAGAATGGTTAAAGAATACAATGCCAGCACACAATTTTCCTGAATTTAAACCACTCAGGTTCCCCTTTTAATCTTCTAGCAACTGCCTCTTTGTCTATGTACAGGTTCCTCACGAGCACAATTAAGTGTTTTGGGATACTCAATCTTCACAATATTATCCATAGGTTGTCATAGTACACACACTCAAAAAGCCTTTGGGTAGTCAATAAAGCACAAATATGTTTCTGATATTCTCTGCTTTCAATCAAGATTCATCTGACTGAATTCAGTACATCTTCTGAATCCAGTTAACATTTTGGCAGCTCCCTATCAATCTACTGCTGCAAATGTTTTTGAAATATCTTCAGTAAAATTCTAATTGTATGTGATATTAATTATATTATTTGATGATTTTTTAATTCAGTTGGGTCACCTCTCTTTGGAATGGGCACAGATCAGTTAGTGACGCAGCTGTCTTCTAAGTTCCTTGGCATAGACAAGTGAGTGCCTCCATTGCTGCATCAGTTTGTTGAAACATTTCAGTTTGTATCCTGTCAATTCCTGGAGCCTTGGTTTTTGCCAGTGTTTTCAGTCCACCTTAGACTTCTTCCTTCAATGTTATCAGTTCATCATCATATGCTGAGCATTGACTAGCTGTTTTTGGTACAGTGATTCTGTATATTTCTTCTATCTTCTTTTGATGATTCATGCAAGGTTTGAATTTTTTTCTTCAGTTCTATTATCTTGAGAAATGTTGAGTATGTTCTTCCTTTTTGATTTTCTAACTCCAGGTCTTTGCACATTTAATTATACTTTACTCTGTCTTTTCAAAAGGGCCTTTGAAATATTCTGTTCAACTCTTTTACTTCCTCATTTCCTTCATTTGCTTTACCTCAAAAACAAGTTTCAGAGTCTCTTCTGACATCCATTTTGATTTTTCTTTCTTCCTTATTTTATTATATTATTATTAGTAGTATTGTTTGCTTTCTTCATGTATGATGTTTCATATCCCATAACTCTTCCAGTGTTCAGCCATTAGTGTCTAAAACATCAAATCTATTCTTGAGTTGATATCTAAATTCAAGTAGGATATACTCAAGATCATATTTTTACTCTTATGGGGTTGTTTTAATTTCCTTCAGCTTTAGTCTGAACTTGCATATAACTTGTTCTACAGTCAATCTTGTTTGGGCTGATGATAATTGAATTTCTTCATTGTTTCTTCCCACAGATATAGTCAGTTTCATTCTAGTGTATTTTATCTGGAGAAGGCCACCTTTTTTTGTTGTTAATGATTTATTGTGGATTATGTGATAGTTTACATGGGAGAATAAAATTGCCGATCCAAGAAGGGGTTCTGTGACGATGACATGAAGCGATGGAGCAGCTGGGGACTTTATATCCAGAGAGGGAGAGTGACTGTGTGCTGAAGACTGGGGGGGCGGGGGGCATTGTGTAGGGGGCAGGCTTGCAGGGTATACCCTTTGGTGGGTTGATGATGCATGGAGGGGATTGGAACCATGGCAATGAAATGGTATATGATAGAATGAATGTAAAACTAGTGTTCTCCTATGTAAACGATCATATAATTCACAATAAAACATTAAAAAAAGGGGGGGGGTTCTGTGTTTAGATTATGGTTTTAAGTCACGCTATACCAATTGCATTTGAACTGCAATGTCAGTGGTTCAAGCTCACCAGCTGCTCCTCGGAAACCCTATACAGGGTTGCTATGGGTCAGAATCCACTCATGGCACCTAACAACAACAACATACCAATTGCTGAGTCCTGGTGTGGTGCTGTGGGTTTATATGCTGGACCACAAAGTCAGTTTGAACCACAAGGTTGGCGGTTCAAGCTCACCAGTCACTCCTCAGAAACCCTATACAGGGTTGCTATGGGTCAGAACTAACAACAGCAACATATCAATTGCTAGTACATGTAGTCCAGTTTAAGTAGCTTTATAACTGAAACCCAAGGTCACCTTGTATGTTGTTGTTGTTGCTGTTAAGTGCCGTCGAGTCGATTCTGACCCATAGTGACCCTGCATAGGGTTTCTGAGGAGCAGCTGGTGAGCTTGAACTACCGACCTTGCAGTTCAAACGGCTTTGCAGTCTGGCACATTAACCTACAGTGCCACACCAGGACTCCACCTTGTATGAGCCTTGTATAAATAAACTTCCAGGTCTTGGATCCATCACTATTCTCTCTTACCAGTATCTTTTATCTCCACTTCTCCCTTCTAGCCATTCTTCATGAGTGACAATCACAATCAGGATTTTCTTTATTCTTTATAAAGTTATTTATTGTTAATTGAACACATGTGGCAGGCATTATAGTCAGTGTTTCATATGTAAGTCTTATTTAGTCTTCATATCCAGTCCATGGCGTAAGCGCTATTATAAGTCCCATCTTACAAATAAAAAAATTGAAATTCAAAAGCTAAGTGAATTTTAGGATAAAACAGGGCATTTCAAAATATATTTCAAATATGCTACTGACCTTAGAGGACTACACTCCCAGGTAGCTAGGAATATGTAATACTGTTTTCTTTCTTTTAACCATGGGAGCATTATATAAAGCTTCATATAAAATGGCGCTGTATGATAAGCTAACCACAAGGTTGGCAGTTCAAATCCACCAGCCACTTGAAAACTCTATATGGGATCACTAATGAGTCAGAATTGACATGATGGCACTTAACAACAACAAAACAATGGAAGAATTTAGGTAGAGTGTTTGTAGAACTCATAAGCTAGCTGATATTTAAGGTTCTCTTCAGCTCTGCCATTGTATCATTTCATTGGCTGTCTTTGCATTTAATTATGTAGATTTTTCTTTCTACCCTTTGCTCAGCTCAAAAATAAATCCTGCCTTTGTCCGTGCACAGGAGATGGACTATTGAATAGAGAGCACCAACAAATTCTTTTGATCATTCAGATGTCACTCTCAAATATTTATCATCTTGGTAAATCTAAAGCTATCACAACAGCTCATAGTGCAACAATGAATATCATACTAACACCACGAAAGTAGAGATAACTGAGAATGATGCTTGTTAAGCTCATAATGATCCTGTTCTCAAAGGACTTGCAATTCATCTCCTTTATGCTGCTTGATTGCCTACCACATCCTGCAGGTTTGGGTAGACTCCTCTTTGGTTTTATGTAATAATACATGATATTCAGAGATTGCGTACTATGCAGCCCTCATCATGCCAATCAAGAATGCAAATGGAGAGCTAGCTGACAGTGTGATCTGAATTTTCTGCTTGTTTAGAAAAAGAGAAACACAGGGAGAATATGGATCTGATGTGTAATGACTTAAAAGTAATCAGACTTTTCATTTGAATTAAGTCAGAAAAGGTTATTTCAATATCTCACTATGCTTTAACATTTAACAAGCTGTTTTTTTTGTTTTTTTTTTAATTACTAACCTACTCACTGAATAATACCATAATTTTTAAATGGTAAGAATGAATAATTAGAATAATTTCATCTGTAAAACTTTCTAAGCATAAGATTATAATAGACAGTATTCTCACCTTTCATAGTATGTGTTATGCATTCTACAGAATGGCCACAGATAGTTATTCTCTCATTAATGCTGAGCTGACATAGATCTCATTCATAGATTATCAATTGTTATGAATTTGGGAGACAATGGGAATGACAAAATCTAAACTGAGCTTCATATAAAGTTATTTCTCTTTGGTGACCCAGAAAACACATCAGTTTCTAATGTATATTCTTGGAAATCTGAATTCCCTTTATGTAGCAGTTGTGGGAAGTTAGCCTGAGGATATACTGACCGGATGACATGCTCAAAAGTTGCTTCTTATAACAAGCCCAGAAGATTGGTTTGTTTATGTATCATTTATTTCTCTTAGCAACAGACTATCTGATACTCAAATTGATAACCTCCTGGGCCACACAATGTGGGTGCCTTTCTGTAAATGTAATGATTTACGTTTACATTGTACAAGAGCTAAAGAAGGACTTTTCCAAGTTTTTTTTTTCTTCTTCCCTGAAAATCTTCCCCTTCATGTCTTTAACTTGTCTTTTGACTTTCTAGCATTCAAAACCAATACTTTCTGCACCCAGAGAACTTTTCAAATTGAATCTACTTTCTTACTTGCTTCTATTACCTGCATCAAGTTTGTTGATTAGGCAATTTTAAGAATTTATACTATGTCGGTTCAGAATAAGACTTCACAACACTATGTAAAAATGCATTATTTTAACAGTACATTGTGATGAAGAAGACATCTCTATCACCTAATGGCATATGGTGCTTTAGTGTGAATTAGAAAAGTGTCCCCTCTCCACAGCCTCTTGCCAGATTGCATGGCTTGGGAAGTAGAGTTAGGTCTGTAGAGTTCAGCCTCCACGTACTCTTGTCTTGTGCACTGAGTTACTTGTGCAGTCATATGAGGCAGACCTTGTGCTGTACACAACACCAGTCCAGAGTTTTTCTTAAGTACTCTTGAAATGTTTGGCTTTGAATAGAGTTTAAGGCACAAGTGAAGAAGACACAAGAATTGTCTCTTTCCTCCTCTCCTAGCATTGGATATTGAATGCTTCAACTCTCTCATAAAACCTCTTCTGTGAAACATTTTGCATATTCTAAATGAAGGTTTGGTTCAAAGATTGAATCTGTGACTAGTCCAGTAGTCAAGGAGATGGTAAAGAGTGCTTCTGAGCAGACGTACTCCCATTCTCTACTACTGCAGTGTTGTTGTTAAGTGTGCCATCAAGTTGCTTGTGATTCATAGTGACTCTATATAGGCTGGTGGGTTTCAACTGCTTACCTTGTGGTTAGCAGTCCAGTGCATATCTTACAGCACCACACAGGACTCCCAACACTGGAATAGCTCTTCTCTTATAAGACTTTCTTCTTTAAATGCCCCCTATAAAGACGTTGACTGCTTCAACTGAAATCGTGAAATCACAGGTACACAAATGTCAGAGCTAGAGGGAATCTTAGAAATGATGTGACCAAATCTCCATTTACAAAGGAGACGACTCTGTATAGGGTTTCTGAGGCAGCAACTCTTCATAAAAGCAAAGAAAGACAGGTAGATTCTAACTATTGACCTTGTGGTTAGCAGCCCAGTTCGTAATCCACTACGCTACCAGGGCTCCTAATGGAAGCCTAGTGAGAGGAAACGCAGCTTGCTCAAGAACACACGGAAGATGAAGAGCAAAACTAGAACTCAAGTCTTTAGGTTCCCTACCCAGAGCTTGCTTGGTCTCTTCCTCTATCCCCCCCAATAATTCCTGTTGTTGTTAGTTGTCAACTCATGGAGACTAAATATCCCTATGAAATTAAAAATCCAAGTTGATGACTTATTGGCTCCTGGTGCTACTAAAAGGGTGGGATATGGGAAAGTGTTAGGACCCTCTTCCACTCTTTGATATGAATAATTGATATTTACTACCCAGCTCTGGTAGTATAGTGGTTACGAACCGGGCTGTGAACGTTAAGGTCAGCAGTGCGAAACTACCAGCTGCTTCGCAGGAGAAAGATGAGGCTTTCTACTCCTGTCAAGATTTACAGCCTTGGAAACCCTGTTACTGGGTCGCTATGGGTCGGAATCTACTCGACGGTACTTAACAACAACAACAACAACAACAACCTAGATTCCTAGTATGGCACTGTGGTTTAATGTGCTGGACTGAAAGTTCGGCAGTTCAAGCTCACCAGCTGCTCCTTGGAAACACTATACAGTGTCCCTATGAGTCAGAACCAACTCGATGGCACTTGACAACAACAACCCAGAGTTACAAAAGTGTTAAGTAAACTGAGCTCCAAGTCTTCACTTCCAATCAGAATGCTACCCCAGGCTCCTCCCTTATAGTAATATTGGAACCAACACCTCTCTTTACTTCCCTGTCCTTATTTATTCTAATCCAGTAACTCATCAGAGAGTGACGGTCCTCAGAGTTTCTCAGCCAAGGAGCTATTGACATTAGGGATGGAATTAGTCTTTGTTGTGTGAATGGACTGTCTTGTACATTTTCAGATGTTTAGCAGTATTCAGGAGTCCTGGTGTGGCACTATAGGATAAGCACTAGATTGCTAACTGCAAGGCCGGTGGTTCAAATCCAAGGTCACCATGAGTCAGAATCAATTGATGACACTTAATAACAATAACAAAAACAACAGCATTTGACTATGTGGCTCATAATAGTGCCAAGAACGGTAGTCCCAGAACACTTAATTGTGCTCATGCAGAACCCACATAGAACAAGAGGCAGTCATTGGAACAGAATGAGATGATATTGAGTGATTTAATATCAAGAAAGGTGTGCATCAAGGTTGTGTCATTTCACCATACTTACTCAGTCTTCATGCTGAGCAGATAATCTGAGAAGTTGGATTATATGAAGAAGAACATGGCATCAGAATTGGAGGAAGACTCATTAAGAACCTGTCATATTAGTTGACACAACCTTGCTGTTGGAAGCAAAGAGGACTTGCAGCACTCATTGATAAGTATAGGTTACACCTCAACATAAAAAAAAAAAAAAAAAGTCCTCACGAGTGCACGAATAAACAGCATCAAAATAAATAAGAAAAGATTGATGTTGTCAAGGATTTCATTTTAGTTGGAACCACAATCCAAGTCCATGGAAGTAGCAGTCAGGAAATCAAGCTATGCATTACATTGGACAAATCTACTGTAAAAATCCTGTTAGACATGTTAAAGAACAAAGATGTTACTTAAAAAAAGGTGCTCCTGACCAAAGACATGGCAGGTGAAAGCTGGACAATGAATAAGGAAGACCGGAGAAGAATTGATGCATTTGAGTTATGGTGTTGGCAAAGAAAATGCAATATACCATGGAATGCCAGAGGAACAAATAAAACTGTGTTGGAAGAAGTACAGCCAGAATGTTCCTTAGAAGCAAGGATGGGGAGACTGCTTCTTTCGTTCTTTGGACAGGTTATCAGCAGGAAACCAGTCCCTAGAGACTGGTAAAATGGAGGGTCATGCTTGGTAAAATGGAGGGTCAACAACAAAAAAGGAAGACGCTCAATAAGATGGATTGACACAGTGACTGCAGCAATGGCCTGAGGCATAGCAATGATTTGAGGATGATGCAGGACTGAGCAGTGTTTCATTCTGTTGTACGTAGGGTCACTATGAGTAGGAACTGATTTGATGGCACCCAACAACAACAACAAAAATCAGTATCTCTAGATTACCCCATAGCACTCTCTCCCATTTGTGACAATGAAAATGTCTCTAGACACGGCTCCAAATAGCTTCTGGTTGAGAATCAGCAGGTCATATCTCCTACTTCATGATTACGAGTCCATTTGAGATTCAAGCCAACACACTTTGTATTTCACAATGACAAATGTGTGTGTGTGGGTTTTTGCTGACACACTGCAAAGGTATAAAAATCGATATTGAAGAAGTTCAATGAATTGAAAATAGCTAAGATCAGAACTCAGATCATCACTAACCAATTATTAGAGGTATGATGATTTAATTCAGTTTCCCAGAGGTCAAGACAGGAGCAAAACAATCAAATACATTAATTACATTATCTCATAAGATGCAAGCGAATTCCTGTTTCAAGAGAAGCTCAGCTTTTTATATACTGGAACCTCTGAGAAAGTTATTATTTGGATGCCTATAAAGAGAATGTTATCTTGATCCTGATTAATGTAATCTTGTCTTTCTTATCCTTCTGTAGGAGTCCTGGGTTAGCACAGGATAATGTGCTGGACTGCAAGGTCATTTGAACCACAAGGTCGATAGTTCAAACTCACCAGTTGCACCTCAAAAGCATTATATGAGTCAGAACCAACTCAACTGCACTGAACAGCAACAACAACAATCCTTCAATACAGACTTCCAAATATTGGCACCCTATACAGGGTCGCTATGGGTCAGAACCGACTCGATGGCAGTTAACAATAACAACAACAACAAAGTAAGGCGAGGTTGGCCCAGGATCCAGCAGTGTTTCGTTCTGCTGTGCATAGGGTCGCTATGAGTCCGTACCGACTCAATGGCACCTAACAACAACAACAAGATAAAATTCGGAGTACTGGTGTGGCGCTGTGGGTTAATGCGCCAGACTACAAAGCCGTTTGAACTGCAAGGTTGTCGGTTCAAGCTCACCAACTGCTCCTTGGAAACCCTTTACAGGGTCGCTATGGTTCAGAACCGACTCGAAGGCACTTCACAACAACAATAACAAGGTAAAAATCAGAATATGATTTCCAAACAACAGTCTGTAAAAGCTTCAGCTGGATCCCCTGGATCTTTTCTTGAGGTTGTGTGTAAGGCATTGAGATTTAATTTCTTGTCATTTCACTTGTTTATAAGTGATGCTAGTATAATGAGTACAATAGCGGACTCACAGTACGTATATTGTTGTGAAGTGCCGTCGAGTCGGTTCCGACTCATAGCGACCCTGTATAGGGTTTCTAAGGAGCAGCTGGTGAGCTTGAACTGCTAACCTTACAGCTCAAACAGCTTTGCAGTTTGGCGCATTAACCCACAGCGCCACACCAAGTATATGTCATCATAAATTGCCATCTCAGTATCTCTGGTAGCTGAATTAAAGGTAGGTAGAATTGTGCTTGTGAGATAAGATTCTGAGATCACATCCTGGCTCTATTACTTACTAGATGTGTGACTTTGGACAAATCTTTTTACCTCTTTGAGCCTCAGGTTTGGCATCCATAAAATGGGGATAATAGTAGTGCTTGCTTCAGAGTGTTATTTAAAGGGTCAAAGAGACAATCCACATTAAAGATCTTCATATACTATACATGCTCACGAAATATACATTATTTTTGTTTAAGCTACAAGTTGGTAGTCAGCTGACCAATGAGTGCACACTTGGCTTAAACATTAAATTCTAGCTTTCTTTGTCTTGTGTGCACTAGTATAAGAGTTTAAATATAAGAAACATTTTATTTGAAAATAAAATTCATAAAGTACTTTCTCTTCAGTATATTTGAATTTTTATTTTTATTTTAAGAACAATCATGCTTCATGCACTATACAAATAAAGATGGTAATATTTCCTTCACTAGATTTCCACAGTACACAAATAAACTAAAAGAAAATTTTAAATATATAATTGGAGAATCAAAAACATATGGGCTTATATTCAGGACCCTCAAGCACACATGTTGATCTGTAAATAAAGACATGCAGAAACAAGAATGTCCCTGTACATAGAAAAATATACAAACCCACAATCCAAATAGATAACCATCCTCTTTCTGACTTAAATCTGATGGAACCAAAGTAAAATAGAAATCACCAGACAGTATGTTTAAAGTAGACAGCTGCTAACAAATCACGCTAAAGAATCATTCTGGAAAATTAACCAAGGCAGGATGACACCAACCTAGCCCCAGACTGCATCAGTTTTAGGGTCAAATTTAGAAGACTAAGGGATAAAACATTTGAAGCAATTGTATAGAAAAGGAACTTCTTTAAACTTTTTAAAAATGAATGACTGTTTACAGACTGATATAGCTTATCATGGAACCATAATTATCTTTCTCTTAATATGGAAAAAAGCAAAAAATTACTTAACTATAATGCATTACTAAATTAAACCTTTTTCTTTTTCATTTCTTTCCATGAATGCTATTAACACAACATTGGCTTGATGGCCAACTCTACCACTTAATGCTGTGAGGTCTTGAGTGAAAGTACATATTTTAAGTGCATTTTAAATATTTTACTTCTTTTTTTTAAAATAAATCAAATTAAAGCATGCAGATGGTTTAAAAATCCAATAGTATTCAAGGACTTATAATGAGAAACAGCAGTTCACTGCCCCAGCTCTTCATATTACTTAGTTTTATTTAATATTTTATAAATTTATTACATTGAAAAAAATTACACAAGTAATATACAAATACATTCCCACTGAAAAGAATTCAAGCCTTATAGAACTATAGAGAGTGAATTGTTCAAGTATTTTTCCACATTCCACTACCTCATCCCACCCTCCTTCTTGAACTAATCACTGTTCTCTATTTGAAGTGGACCCTTCCAGTCCTTTCCCTAGAGATTTACATGTATCTGTAATTGCAAATATATTGGGTTAATTACATTAATGAAACACTATCACAAGAATTGTTCTGCAATTATTTTCTCACTTAAAAATATGTCTTGGAAATGTTTCTATGTCAGTGCATCTAAATCTATTTCATTTATTTAGACCATTGCATAATACAGATGTATTCTTACTTAACAATTAAAACTTTAGATTGTAGAAAAGTTTTACAATTAAACGTAATGTAACAATATCCATCTTTGTCCTTGTCACTTTGTGTGTACACATGTTCTGGATCCACATGTGTACTTTGTTACACCGTTGGACAGCGAAAACCTTATGAAAAGCAGTGGAACATTATTGGACATATTGCCATAAAATGAGCCCATCAGGTTGAAAGGCATTCAGAATATGACTGGAGAGCAGCTACCTCCTCAAAGTAGGAAATGACATGGGTGGAATAAAGCTTTCAGGATCTTCATTTACTGATGTGGCATGACTCAGCATGAGAATAAACATCTGTAAATATTCATTACTAATCGAAATGGGGACTGTATGAACGTAGGGAAATTGGAAGTTATCAAAAATGAAATGAAACACTTGGAAGATTGACATCCTAGGCATTAGTGAGCCCCGTTGCAGCACTATAGGCTAAGCAATTCCAAAACCGTCAGCTGCTCTCAGAAACCCTTATATAGGGTCTCTATGAGACGAAACTGACTTGAAAACACACAACAACAGTGATCTGAAATGGAATGTTGTTGTT
>NW_006408813.1:569846-592167 GCF_000296735.1 Chrysochloris asiatica | reverse complement strand
AAGTTCTCTGTCAATGTATGCTTGCAGTCGCTTCTGTATTACTTTTAGCAAAACTTTACTCGCATGGGGTTTCAAAGAGATTGTCCTATGATTTCCGTATTCCGTTGAGTCACCTCTCTTTGGAATGGGCACAAATACGGTTCTCTTCCAATCAGTCAGCCGGATAGTTGCCTTCCACATTTCTTGGCATAGATGAGTGAGTGTCTCCAATTTGAGTTGGACAAGCCTATGTTCTACTATGCTTGGAATGTCAGGTCGTAGAAGAATGGTGTCATATTCATTGTCAAAATGAATATTTCAAGATCTGTCATGAAGTACAATGCTGTTAGTGATAGTAAAATATCCATACACTTCACAAGGAGGACCAGCTATTATGACTATTATTAAAATTAATGTGGCAACAGTTAATCCCAAAGATGAAGAAGCTGAAGAATTTTGCCAACCTCTGCACTCTGAAATTGATCAAACACGCTATCAAGGTGCATTGATAATTTCTTATAATTGGAATATGAAAGTTGGAAACAAAGAAGGATCAGTAGTTGGAAAATGTAGCCTTGGTGATAGAAACAACACTAGACATTGCATGACAGAATTTTCCAAGACTCACAATCAGCTATTATTCAGAAACTCTATACAGGGTCACTATGAGTGACTCAATGGCACTTAGCAACAACAATTCATTGAAAATGCCTATTTTTCAATAACATAAACAGTGACTATATACTCACCAGATAGAAGACACAGGAATCAAATAGACCACATCCTAAGCACAACATCATCACTTAGAACAAATCTAGGTGCCAACTGCAGAATGGACTTGCTTATATGCAAGTTTACTGTGAAGCTGAAGAAAATTATATCCACGAGAGCCAAAATATGACCTTGAGTATATCTCACCTGAATTTAGAGACTATCTCAAGAAAAGATTCGACACATAAAACACTAATGATTGACGACTGGTTGAATTGTGTGATGACATCAAGGACATCATACATGATGAAAGCAAAGGTCATTAAAAGGCAGGAAAGAAAGGAAAGACAAAAATGTATGTCAGAAGAGACTGAAACCTGCTCGTAAATGTAGAGTAGGTAAAACAAATAAAAGAAATAAAGTAGAGGAGCTGAACAGAAGATTTGAAAGCGCAGCTCAAGGAGGCAAACTAAACGTAACCTGTGGCTAGAAAACCAAAGGGAAGAACACACTTTGCATTACTCAAGCTGGGAGAACTGAAGAAACAATTCAACCCTCAAGTTGAAATAGTGAAGGATTTTATAGGCAAGATATTGAAAGACTCAGGAATATTGAAGGAATACAGAGACACTGTACAAAAAGAACTGGTTGATGTTCAGCCATTTCAGGAGATAGCATATGATCCAGTCAATCTGACTCACAGCGACCCTGTACAGGGTTTCCAAAAAGCAGCTGATGGCTTTGAACCACCAACCTTGTGGTTTTCAGTCTAGTGCTTATATCCAACAGTGCCACACCTTCATATGATATTAAAGGAAGAAGTTCAAGCTTCAATGAAGGCACTGGTGAAAACAAGGCTCCATGAATTGCTGGAATACCAAAATACCAATGAAGATGTTTTAACAAATGAATGCAGTGCTGGAATCACTCACTAGTCTATGCCAAGAAATTTGGAAGACAACTAACTGGCTAACTGACTGGAAGAATCTGTGTTTTGTTTTTGTTGTTGTTTTGTGTGTGTGTGCACCCATTCCAAAGAAAGATTATCCAACAAAGCACAGAAATCATCAAACAATATTAATAATATCACACAGAAGTAAAATTTTGCTGAAGGTAATTTTTGAATGGTTGCAGTAGTACACTGGCAGGGAATTGCCAGAAATTCAAGCTGGATTCAGAAGAGGGCATGAAATTAGGGATATCATTGCTGACCTTTCAGGTGAATCTTGGCTGAAAGCAGAGACCACCAGAAAAATGTTTATTTGTATTTAATTGATTATGCAAAGACATTCAACTGTATGTTGTTGTCAAGTGCCATTGAGTCGGTTCCGACTCATAGAGACCCTGTCTAGGGTTTCCGAGGAGCAGCTGGTGAGCTTGAACTGCCGACCTTGCAGTTCAAATGACTTCGCAGTCTGGTGAATTAACCCACAGCACCACACAAGGACTCCTTCAACTGTATGGATTACAGTAAGTTATGGAAAACATTGTAAAGAATGGGAATTCCCGAATGCTTAATTGTACTCATGTGAAACCTGTCCATAGACCTAGAGGCAGTTTTTCTAACAGAACAAGAGGATATTGAATGGTTTCAAATCTGGAAAGATGTGCATCAGGGTTGTAGTCTTTCACCATTTTTTTTCAATCTGTATACTAAACACATAATACAAGATGCTGGACTAATTGAGGAAGGATGCAACATCAGTATTGGAGGAAGACACAATATGCAATATGCAGAGGAAACAACCTTGCTTGCTGAAAGTGAAGAGGACTTGATGCATTTAGTGGTGAAGATTTAAAAGAAACAAAAACAACTTCAACCTTCAGTAGGAATTATACCTCAACATAAAAATCATCACAATTAGACCAATAAACAACATCATGATAAATAAAGAAAGACTGACTTTGCTCATTTTATTTGGATCTACAATCAATACTTAATAGAAGCAGCAATCAAGATCTCAAATGATGGATTGCATTGGGTAAATCTGCAAAAGACCTCTTTAAAGAGTTAAAAAGCAAAAATGGCACTTTAAGAACTAAGTTGTGCCTGACCCAAGCCATAGTATTTTCAATCACCTTATATGTATATGGAAGCTGAACAATGAATAAGGAAGACCTGAGATGAAATGATGCCTTTGCAGTATGGCATTGGTGAAGAATGAACATATCTGTGTTGGAAGAAGTACAACCAGAAACAAATGGAATTGTTTTCTTAATATTCTTTTTGGATTGTTTATTACCAGTGTATATAAATATAACTGATTTTTTGTGTGTGTGTACATGAATTGATTTTGCATCCTGCAACTTTTCTGAATTGATTATTAGCTTTAATCGAATTTTATGAATTCTTTAGTGTTTTTAGATATAAGATCGTGTCATCTGTGAATAGAGATAGTTTTAATTCTTCCTTTTCAAATTGATTGCCTTCTATTTCTTTCTTGCCTAACTGTTCTGACTATAATATGTAAAACTATTTTGGATAGAAGTGGTGACAGTGGACATTTTTGTCTTAGTCCTCATCTTAAGGGGAAAATGATATTTCATCATTAAGTATGATATTAGGTTTGGTTTTTCATATATGGCCTATATTATATTGTGGATGTTTCCCTCTACTCCTAGTTTATCATGAACAGGTGTTGGAATTTGTTAAATGCTTTATCTTCACCAATTAAGATGATCTTACGGTTCTCTCTCTCCCTTCATTCTATTAATGTGGTCATAGTACGTCAATGGATATAGACAATCTATTTTTAAACTACATGAGTTGTCATAGCAAGGAAAGAATATATGATCTTCTGGGCAAAACAATTAAGTCATTTAATTAAATATGACTATTCACAATGTGTTAGCTTCTGACAATTGGAGATGATGGGTTGTGGGTGTACATGCCCCCCAGCAATAACTGCACTACTAGGTGGTATGTAACAGCCTGAATTCTGCTACACATGCAGATGTTTACTAGGATACAGGCAGCAAAACCCAACATAATACCCCACTTTTTGTCTTTCCAGACATTCCAACAAGCACTTTACATGAAAGGTTCATTCTGTGGAGGATACAACTGATATTCTGGTGGCATGATCAACCAATTTTTTAGGTGAAACTTTGACAGAGTTTTCTGTAAATGGGGGAATAAATGAACTCAAGGTGCAATTCATAGGTATTAAACAGGCAGATTTGCTGGATTTTTATACCTTGTTAATGCCAAGGTAGAGGCACCTGTTTAATATCTCTTGAACATGATTAATTTCCCCATAAAAATACTTGATTCTTTCTAACAGCACTTATTGCTAAATAATGAACATTCAGGTACATGTCTGGATAAGATTTTAAAAGCACTTGTCTAACTCATGTAAGGGGTGTGGATTACTGATTAAGTTTCTGTAAACACTAACTAATCTCCCCTGACCTATGGATTTCTGATTAGAATACTTTAAATGTAAACTGAATATCCTTAGGATGTACATTTAAGGCAAATTCATATACCAATATGCATTAATATGGTAATACTGAATTATTATTATTACTATTTGCTTTTCATTTCACAGTTTTTAAAGTATAAATTATATACATAAACACTTATCAAGTTTAAGTCAACAATTTGGTAAGTTTTGATAACTGTAAATAGTCATTTAATTGTTACCAGACTCATAATATAGAACATTTCCATTTCATTCACCTCAAAACATTCTGTCATGCCAAACTGCAGTCAACTCTTTGATTTTTAGGCTCCAACTCCTGGTGTGGTGTTACAGGACAAGCACTGGACTGTGAACCACAAGATTAGTGATTCAAACCCGCCCGCCACTCCTCAGAAACCCTGGGCAAGGTCACTATGAGTCAGAACTGACTCCATGTAACTTAACAACAACAACAATAAATTTGTTTGCTAGTTTTTTTGTACTGTATTAGCTTACCTGTTGCTGTGATGCTGGAAGCTATGCCACTGGTATTTGAAATACCAGAAGGGTCACCCAAGGTGGACAGATTTAGGTAGAAGGAGAGATGGACTACTTCTGAAAACCTTAGGAATAGCAGTGGAATATATGCTATGTGGAAAATATGTCAGATATAGTGCTGGAAGATGAAAACATTATGAATGGCACCAGAATATTACTATATATAGTGCTTGAAGATCAGCTCCTCAGGTTGGGAGGTATTCAAAATGTGCCTGGGGGAGAAGAGCTGCCTCCTCAAAGTAGACTTGATCATGATGATGCAAATGGAGTAAAATTTTTGAGACCTTCACATGCCAACGGGACACAACTCAAAATGAAGAGACTAACTGCAAACATCCATTCATTATCAGAACATGGAATGTACAAAGAATGAAACTAGGAAAATTGGAAGTTGTCAAAAATAAAGTGGAGAGAAGCAGTGATACCAGAAATGGAGCCAGAGATGATGATGTGGAGCTATGGAGCAGCTGGAGACTCTAGACCCAGAGAGGGAGAGCGACTGTGTGCTGAAGACCTGAGGGGCATGGGGGAAGGATTGCATGGAGGGGATTGTAACCATGGCAATGAGACAATATACAATAGAATGAATGTAAAACTAATGTTCTCCCATGTATACTGTCACTAATTCACAGTAAATAATTTAAGAAAAAAAATAAAATAAAGTGGAACACATAAAGATCAATATCTTAGACATTAGTGAGCTGAAACGGATTGGTACTGACCATTCTGAATAAAAAAATCACATGATTTATTATGCTGGGAAAAACAAAATCAAGAGGAATGGCATCGCATTCATAGTCAGAAAGAACATTTAAAGATCTATCTTGATTTATAATAGGATAATATCCATATGCCTACAAGGAAGAGCAGTTAATACCACTATTATTCAAATTCATGCACCAACCTCTATAGCCGGTGATGATGAAATTGAAGAATTCTATCAACTTTGCCAGTCTGAAATTGATCAAACATGCACTAACTATGTATACATAATTACTGGTAATTGGAATGCAAAGGTTGGAAACAAAGAGGAAGGATCATTAGAAAATTTGGCCGCAGCTATATGCTGGAGATCTCATGACTGAATTATACAAGACCAATGACTTATTCATTGAAGATATCTTTTTAAAACAACATAAATGATGACTATATATGTGGCCCTCGCCCAACAGAATATACAGGAATCAAATTGACTACATCTGTGGGAAGAAATGGTGGAAAAGCTCACTATCATCAGCCAAAACAAGGCCAGGGGTCGACTGTGAATAAGACCATCAATGCAAGTTCAGGATACAGTTGAAGAAAATTAAAACAAGTCCAGGAAAGCCAAATTATGACCTTGAACATATTCCATCCAAATTTACAGACCATCTCAAGAACAGATTTAATACATTAGATACTAATGACCAAAGACCAGAAGAGCTGTGGGTTGACATTAAGAACATCATACAGGAAGAATACAGTCATTATAAAGACAGGAAAGAAAGAAAAGACCAAAAGGGATGTCAGAAGAAACTGTGAAATTTGCTCTCCAGTATAGAGATGCTAAAGCAAATGGAAGAAATGAGGGAGTCAAAGAGCTGAACAGAATATTTCAAAGGGCAGCTCAATAAAACAAATAATTATAATTAAATGTACAAAGACTTGGAGTTAATCAAAAGGGAAGAACACACTCAGCATTTCTCAAGCTGAAAGAACTGAAGAAACAATTCAAGACTTGACTTGAAATATTGAAAGATTCTATGGGCAAATTATTGAACGATGCAGAAAGCATCAAAAGAAGATGGAAAGGATACAGAGTCACTGCACCAAAAGAAATGGTTGATGTTCAACCATTTCAAGAGATAGCGTATGATCAAGAACCAATGGTACTGAAGGAAGAAGTCCAAGTTCTGAAACTATTGGTGAAAAACAAAGCTCCAGGAAATAAAGAAATAAAGATTTAAATCTTTCAACAAACCAATGAAGCACTGTCATCAATTTCAAAAAATTTAAAAGACCAATTGATTGGAAAAGATCCATATCTGTGCCTATTCCAAAGAGAGGTGACCCAAAGAAATGAGGAAATCATTGAACAATATCATTAATATCACAAGCAAGTAAGATGTTGTTGAAGATATTTTAAAAATGGCTGCAACACTACATTGACAGGGAACTTCCAGATATTCAGGCCAGATTTAGAAGAGCATGTGGAATGAGGGATATTACTGCTGACATCAGATGGATCTTGGCTGAAAGCAGAGAATAGCAGAAAAATATGTGACGGCATAGTCATAACACACTATGGACAACATTGTGAAGAATGGGGGTTCCATAGCAATTGTGCTCATGAGGAACCTGTACATACACAAAGAGGCTGACATTAGAACAGAAGAAGGGGATACCGAATGGTATGAAATCAGGAAGGATGTGTGTGCCAGGGTAGTACTCTTTCATCATACTTACTCAGCTTGTATGCTAAATAAATAATCCAAGATGCTGGATTATATGAAGAACAACATGGCATCAGGATTGGAGGAAGACCCCTTAACAACTTGCAATATGCTGATGACACAACCTTGCTTGCTGAATGCAAAGAGGACTTGAAATACTTACTGATGAAGATCAAAGATTTCAGTATGGATTGCATCTCAATGTAAAGAAAACAAAATTCCTCACCATTGGACCAATAAATAACATCATGATAAATGAAGCAAAGATTGAAGTTGTCAAAGACTTTGCTTGGATCCACAATTAACATTCATAGAAGCAACAGACAATAATCAAATGACATATTGCATTAGGCAGATCTGCTGCACGAGACCTCTTTAAAATGCTCAGGAGCAAAGATATCAGTTTGAGGACTAAAGTGAGTCTGACCCAAGCCATGGTATTTTCAATTGTCCCCCAAACTCAAAGTTTGGTATAAATTGCAGAATGAAAAATTCTTCAGGGAAGTGTTATTGTTAGGTGTTATTGAATCAGTTCTGACTCATTGAGTCATTGTACAATACAATGAAGCACTGTCGGGTTCTAGGTCATCCTCACAATTCTTGTTAAGTTTGAGCCCATTGCTGATTCACTGTATCAATCCATGGGTGGGTGGGTGGTCTTCCTCTTTTCCTGATCCTCTGTTTTACCAAGCACGTCCTTTTCCTGGAACTGATCCCTCCTGATAGCATATCTAAAGTACATGAGACAAAATCTCTTTATCCTCACTTCCAAAGAGTACTTTGGCTGTGCTTCCAAGACAGACTTATTTGTTCTTCTGGCAATGCTTTCAAATTGTCAAAATTCTTCTCCAACACTATACGTCAAATACATCAATTCCTCTATGGTCTTCCTTATTCATGTCCAACTTCCAAATGCATATGAAGTGATAGAAACTTTTAAGGTTTAGGTTAGGCACACTTTAGTCCTCAAAGTGACATCTTTGCTCATGAATTTCTAATGGCTAATCCCTCAGAAGTGGACTACCTATTCCTTCTTCCTAGACTGTTCTTTGTCTGGAAACTCTGTAGAAAGCTCCATCAAATACCTGCTGGTATTTGAAACATCATTGGCATAATTCCCAGCATCGCAGCAACAGGCAAGCCATCACAATATCTCAAACTGATAGACATGTGGGGAGGAAAAGTTTAGAGAAATGGAGTCACCTCCTTCAGAAGTATCTAGACCTAGATGGAGAATATATTGAGAAACAATAGTTTCACATTTTGAAATTTTTGTTTAATAAGGGGTCTATGAATGTGATTTTGTAGCAACACTTTTTTACTTACTGTCATATATTCCAGTTGCCATCAAATGTCATCTCATTTCAGATGAAATAATCTTCATAATTTCATCTAGTTTAGGCCTGCTGGTAATGAACTCACCCATTTCTTATCTCAATTTCCCCTTCATCTTTGAGGGATACATTTCTTGGATGTAGAGTTCTTGGTTGACAAAGTTTTTGTGTTCTGTGCTGCTTAACTTCAGCATGTTGAACATTTACCGTCCCTTCCAGTGTGCTTTAGTTTCTGATAAGAAATAAAGTGTTAATCTTATATTTATTCCCCTGAACAAAGCATGCCTTCATTTCCTGGCTGCATTCAAGTTTTTCTCCTTACATTAGGGTTTCAGTCGATTAGTCATCGTGAATCTGTCTAGAGTTTGTTGAGAATCTTGGATCTGTAAATTATGCTTTTCTTCACATTTGGGGAGTATTTGGTCATTATGTATTTTAATAACTGTCTCTTCTTCCTTTTCTGGGATTAAAATTACACTTTTGTTGGACTTCTTCCTGTTGCTTCACAGGTATCTGAGTCTAAATACTCTATTTCTCTATCTTTTTCTTGCTGTTCTTTGGATCATGTGATATTTCAAATCTGGTGTTGAGCTTATCTAGTGAGTAAGTTTTAATTTCAGCTGTAGAGTTCTTTTTATTAGTTTATGCCCTTGGTACCAGTATTTGGAATTGCAACACAATTTAGGTGTTTGCTTCTACTCTAGTGAGCAGTGGGCCCAAGATGGGTTCTTTTAGAATTTTTACTGACATCATATGAAATGTGTCTAGGTAGATGAATGTGCTTATCCTAAGCTTATAGCTTTAGCAGTAAAAATAACAGCTGCTATAAAGGAGTCACCAGTATTTTAAATAACCAGCAGGGTCACCCATGGTGGACAGGTTTCAGATGAACTTCCAGACAAAGACAGACTAGGAAGAAAGAGTGGCGAACTACTTCCGAATCGCTAGTCACTGAAAACTCTATGAATAGCAGAGAAACACTGTCAGATACGGGACCAGAAGGTGGGAAGGCACTCAGAATGCGACTGGGGAAAAAAAAAATGCCTTTTCAAAGTAGAGTTGACCATGATGACGTGAATAGAATTAAGCTCGGGGGAGAAAAGTGCACAGAACCTTCATTTGCTGATGGGCCACAACTCAAAATGAAGAGAAACAGCTGTAAACATCCATTGAAAATCGGAACATGGAATGTACGAAGTATGAATCTGGGAAAATTGGAAGTTGTCAAAAATGAAATGGAACGCATCAACATCGATATCTTAGGCATTAGTGAGCTGAAATGGACTGGTATTGACCATTTTCAATCTGACAACCACATGGTTTACTATGCAGGGAATGACAAATTGAAAAGGAATGGTGTTGCATTCATCGTCAAAAAGAACATATCCAGATCAGTCATGAGGTACAATGCTGTAAGTGATAGGATAATATCCATGTGCCCACAGGGAAGCCCAGTTAATACCAGTATTAGTCAAATTTATGCACCAACCACTAAAGCCAGTGAAGATGAAAAAGAATTCTACCAACTTCTTCAATCTGAAATCGATCAAACATGCAATCAAGATGTATTGCTCATTATTGGTGATTGGAATGCAAAAGTAGGGAGCAAAGAGGAAGGACCAGTAGTTGGAAAATTTGGACTTGGTGATAGAAATGATGCTGGAGAACGAATGATAGATTTCTGCAAGACAAATGATTTGTTTATTTCAAATACCTTCTTTAGACAGCATAACATGGACCTCGCCAGATGGAACACATAGGAATCAAATTGACTATATCTGTGGAAAGAGAAGATGGAAAAGCTCCATATCATCAGTGAAAACAAGGCCAGGGGCAGACTGTGGAACAGACCATCAATTACTGATATGCAAATTCAAACTGAAGCCGAAGAAAATGAAAACAAGTCCACGGTCAGAGAAAAAGAGGAAGACCCCCAGTGAGATGGATCGGCCAGGTGGCATCATTGATGGCGTCAAGTGTGGCAGCGGTAGTGAGGTTGGCCCAGGATGGGACATTGTTTCGTTCTGCTGTGCATGGGTTTGCTATGAGTCGGTTCCGACTCGATGGCACCTGACAACAACAACATAAAGGAGTCGTGGTGTGGTGCTGTAGGATAAGGACTGGACCACAAGGTCAGTTTGAACTACAAAGTCGGTGGCTCAAATCCACCAGCCAATCCTCAGAAACCCTATACAGGGTTGCTATAAGTTGGAATCAACTCAATGGCACTGAAACAGCAACAAAACAAGCAAGGAAGGTGTGGACTCCTGGAGCAGCACTGGACTGCGAACCATAAGGTCAGCAGTTCAAACCTACCAGCTGCTCTTTGGAAACTCTATACAGAGTCGCTATGATTTGGAATCAACTCGATGGCACTTAACAACAATATGAAGTTGTGGTACTGTAGGATCAGCACTGTACTACTAACCACAATGTCGGAGGTTAACCTACCAGCCACTCCTTGGAAACTCTATACAGGGTCACTATGAGTTGGAGCCAACTCAATGGCACTTAACAACAACAACATGAAGCACTAAAGGAGCCCCAGTGGCACTGTGGGATAAGTGTTGGATCCTAAGGTCAGTGATTGAAACCTACTAGCACTCCCAGAAAGAAAGATGAGAATGTCTGCTCCCATAAAGATTTTCTGTGTTGGAAACTCTATATTGGGTTGCTATGAGTTGTAATTGACTTGATGGAAGTGAATTTGTTTCTTAGTTATGAAGTACGAAGGAGCCCTGGTGGCAGTGTGGGTTAAACACTGGAGTTGCTAAACCACACTGTTGGTGGTTCAAACCTGCCACCTACTCCATGGGAGAAAGATGAAACTGGCTGCTGCCATCAAGATTTATATTCTCCCAAACCCTAAGGAGCAGTTCTCCTCTTCCCTATAGGGTTACTGTGAGTCAAAATTGACTTGATGGATTTATGAAACCCTATATAGGGTCGCTATAAGTAGGAACCCAACAACTTAACAACTTAACACTTAACAACAAACAACTGTTTAAGGAGCTCTGTTGTGGTCACCTCTCCTGCTGATAGCACCATAGACTTAACTTGTCCTAAAATGACAACTGGGTTCCATAATCTAAAAGCAAGGACCTTAGATACATAATGCAAGCAACTGGGATCTCAAGGTGTATATGATCCTAATCAATTTACCCAGCTATTGAGAGCCAATCAGCCATAGTCTTTACATTCATTATACGGGGTTGAGAAAAATGTCAAGTTTTTGGCTTTAAAAACCATATCCTATTTCCATCACTCTGATGTGGCACTGTAGGATAAGCACTGGACTGCCAACTTCAAAGTTGGCAGTTCAACCCCACCAGCTGCTCCTTGGAAACCCTATACAGAATTGCTATGAGTCGGAACTGACTTGATGACACTGAACAACCATAAGCCCAAATAGACAAAGCCTGTGTAAGAATGGGTTGTACATTGATTGTTATGACAAACTTTCACTTAGCACTTAATCTTCGACCTTTGATTTTTTATTTTCTCTTTAACATGTTCAAAGCGTTTTCCAAACAATAATTCATTTGATCTTTACAACAGTCCTGTGAGGTAGATATGTTGTTGTTAGGTGCTATCGAGTCTGTTCTGACTCATAGGGACCCTATGTAAAACAGAACAAAACACTACCTGATCCTGCATTATCCTTACAATGGCTGCTATGTTTGAGCCCATTGTTGCAACTACCCTGTCAATCTATCTCAATGAGTGTCTTCTCTTTTTTGCTGACCGTCTACTTTGCCAAGCATGATATCCTTCTGCAGGGACTGGTCCCTCCTGAGAACATGTCCAAAGTACATGAAACAATTTTTCTTCATCCTCACTTCTAAGGAGGATTCTCTCAAGACAGCTGTTCATTCTTCTGACAGTCCACGGTATATTCAATCATCTTTGCCAAATCTATAATTCAAATGTACCAGTTCTTCAGTCTTTCTTATCGATTGTCCAGCTTTAAAAGAAAAAAAATTGAAAACAGTCTTTTGCAGCAGATTTGCCAAATGTGATACATTGTTTGATTTCTTAACTGATGCTTCACTGGGTGTTAACTGTTAAGTCATCTAAAATGAAGTCCTTGACACTGTCAATAGTTTCTCCTTATCATATTACTTATTGGTACACTTGTGAAGATTCTTTTTTTGTGTGTCGAGTTATAATTTATACTGAAGACTGTTGTCTGTGATCTTCTTCAGTAAGTGTTTCAAGTCCTCTTTACTTTCAGCAAGCAAGGTTGTGTCATCTGAATATTGCAGATTGCTAATAAGTTAACGGACTCCTGGTGTGACACCATAAGATAGGCACTTGACCTCAAGGTCAGTTTGAACCACAAGATCGGCAGTTCAGACTCACCAGCTGCTCCTTGGAAACCCTATACAGGATCACTATGAGTCGAACTGACTCCATGGAACTTCACAACAATATCAGTGAGTTAGTGGAACTCCTCGTGTGGTGCTGTAGGATCAGCACTGAACTTTGAACCACAAGATTCAAAGCCCTATACAGGCTTATATGAACTGACACTTAACAACAATGAGTTAATATGACATAGGTATGTTGTTGTTGTTATTGTTAGGTGCCATTGAGTTGGCACCGACTCATAGTGACCTCATGCACAACAGAACAAAACATTTTGCTCCCGGACCTACACCAACTTCACAATCATTGCTAAGCCTGAGCCCATTGCTGCTGGCACTGTGCTAATCCATCCCATTGGGGATCGTCCTCTTTTTCTCTGACCCTCCAATTTACCAAACATGATATTCTTCTCCAGGGACTGGTCCCTCCTGGTAATCTGTCCGAAATATGAGAGATGAAGTCTGACCATCCTGGCTTCCAAGGAGTATCTTGGCTGTACTTCTTCCAACACATCTTTTTTTTTTTTCTTTCTTTCTTTTTTCTTTTGGCAGCACATGATACTTTTAATATTCTCCTTCAACATCATAATGCAAATGCATCAATTCTATGGTATTCCTTATTCACTGTCCAACTTTCACATGTATATGAGGTTATTAAAAATACCATGGCTTGTGTCAGGCACACTTTAGTCTTCAAACTGATATCTTTGCTCTTGAACACTTTAAAGTGGTCTTGTGCAGCAGATTTGCCTAATGCAATAAGTCATTTGATTTCTGAACTGCTTTGTTGTTGTTGTTAGGTGCCTTCAAGTCGGTACCGACTCATAGCGACCCTGTGCACAGCAGAACGAAACACTGCCCGATCCTGGGCTTACATGAGTATTAATAGTTGGTCTAAGTAAAATGATGTCTTTGACAACTTCAATCTTTTCTCATTTATATGGATATTATTTATTTGTCCACTATGACGATTTTTGTTTTCTTTACATTAAGGTGCAACCCAAACCAAAGACTGTGGATTTTGATCTTCATCAGTATTTTAAATCCTCTTCACTGTCAGCAAGCAGTTTCATCATCTGCATATCGCAGGTTGTTAATAAATCTTCCTCCAATTCTGATGCCATCTGAGACAGGTATGCTGTTCTTAAGTGCCCTCGAGTAGGTTCCAACTCATAGAGACCCTGTGTAGGGTTTCTGGTAAGAGGTTGGTGAGATGGGTATACTGTGCATTTATTATCCCATTTTACAGATGAGAATATTAAAGAGTTATTTACCTAATTGGAAGATCTAGCTTTTCTAATCCAGGTAAGCTGACTCCAGAGACTATATACTTAACTACTACATCATATTTTCATAACTACTGAAGGATTTTAGCAAATCTATTTCAACTCTCTGAGGACATTACATTGACAAGGTAAGATTGCACTATTGTACCAATACTTTCAAACTCTTATCAAGATATGAACATTGAATTATTCTTTATGATTGACAGAACACAGTATTATTTTGCTTTTTATGCCACATAGTTTGGAAAAGTCAACTGTGTCAATTGACTTAGTCTTGTTACTGTTGTTAAGGGCTGTGGAGTCAGTTCCGACCCCTAGTGACCCTGTATCAGGTTTTCAAGGAGTGACTGGTGAACTTAAACCACCGTCCTTCTGATTCAAACAACTTTGCAGTCCAGTACATTAACCCATAGCGCCACACCAAGACTCTTGACTCCTATGAGACCTGATTTTCCTCCATTCCCTCTAGCTGAACCATTCAATCTCAAATTCATATGTAGATGTGGGAGTAACTGCAGTATGCCTGGGGGCTAAAGGAACTGACTTATAATTGAGTTGTGGATGTGTTATGTTCTACATTAATATTATCTGAGGTGAGATTCTATCTGAGGTCCTAGAGAGATTTGAGAAGTTGTGAGCCTAGGTGGTAGAAAAGGCTGAGGGGAGGTAAAGGACTGTCAAAGGGATGAGAGACTAGAGAAAATAATTAAGTCAGGTCTTGTAGCTGCTTGTGGATTGAGTAGTTTATGGAAGTAAAGCACCTGTCAAAGTTGAGAGAAGAGATTGGCTTCTGGTTACTGGGGTAGAGGATTAATCCAGGAAATGACTGCAGGCAAAGTCTAGAGAACACTGATGACTTGGGATTCACAAAGTTTCCAAGGAAAGCAATGTTACTTTGAGACTGAGAGTGGGCCTGAGCCCATGATAGACAAGCCCTCTGCTTTTACAAGCATTTAGATATCAAAGAAAACTTACACAACCCTGTGAGGTGGAAATGGTATGAATGAGCAATCAAGATAAGTCATCTAAAAGGTCAGAGGAAATAAGCCTTTAGACACTTCAAACTTGATGGAGGGCTGTGGAATAAAAGGCTGATGAAGCACAGAAGGTCTGGAGGAGACTAAGGAACAGTTTTACTTCAAGATTTCATTGGAGTGTAGGAAAAATAGTGAGTGCCCTGAAACTGACCCTGCATATGCTGTGTTGTAGTAGAAAATATGGGACATAGAAACTACTGGAGGAATGAATGACAAAGTCTGGGCTTTGTAGATTCTCTGTCCTGTTAATGGTGGCAGTACAAAGTTACCCAGAGATTAGGAGTTGGAGTGGGATATTCTTTTGGAGGAGGTTGTATCAAGTTTGTATCATTGCACATTTCTTCTGCTTCATTTACGAATTTTCACTACTCCATATCTTATTAGAGATGGCCATCTCATGGGTGTTTGTTTTTCTGCTTGCTACTTATAACCTTTCTAGCCCTGGCAATCTACCTTTTGGTGTCAACCTCATGTATTGGATCTTCTTCAGTGGTGAGCTCAAATAGTCAGCATTTGATTTCTGATAAAAATAAGACCTAACATTTGTATATGCTTTGTATCTTATATCCTTATATGTGGTATTGCTTTGAGTTACCCAAACAACCTGTATTTCCGGGTATTAGTCATAAGCAAATGGATCCAACCAACTCAGGATGAACCAGCAGAGAATGAGCTAGGGGGAACAAACACATTGACCTCATTATTTTGCTGCCCTCCCACCCCTAACCAGTGTCTTCCATTGAATGAATGCACTGGAAGTCAGAAATCAAGGAAGCCCATAGATGCATCCAATACAAACTAGCTTCCTGGGTCACAAAGCAGAGTGGAGAAGCATGGAGAGTACATCTGGAGGAGCAAATGAAAGCTTATCCAGCACACCTAGATCATATTTTCAGTTCTATTTTACCACTGATAATTCAAAATGATTGCAACAGTACATTCACAGGGATCTTCCAGAAACACAAGCTGGATTCAGAAGAGGACATGGGACAAGAGATATCATTACTGACGTCAGGTGGATCTTGGATAAAGCAGAGAATAACAGAAAGATGCCTCCTTGGGCTTTATTAACTAGCATTCTGTTGTGTGGATCATGACTAACTGTGGATAACAATGTGAAGAATAGGTATTCCAGAACACTTGATTGTGCTCATGAGGAACCTGTACATTGACTAAGAGGCAGTCGTTAGAACAGAGCAATGGGATACTGAATGGTTTCAAATAAGGAAAGGTGTGCGCCAGGGTTGTATCCTTTCACCCTAGTTATTCAATCTTTATGCTGAGCAAAAAATCTGAGAAACTGGATTATATGAAGAAAAACATGGCATCAGGATTAGAGGAAGACTCTAAAACCTGCAATATGCAGATGATACAACCTTGCTTGTTGGAAACAGAGGACTTAAAATGCTTTCTGATGTAGATCAAAGACTATACAACCTTCAGTATGGGTTGCACCTCAATGTAAAGAAAACAAAAATCCTCACCAGTGGGCCAATAAATAACATAATGATAAATGGAGAAAAGATTTAAGTTGCCAAAGACTTCATTTTGCTTGGATACGCTATCAACACTCATGGAAGCAGCAGTCAAGAAATCAAACTAGGCAAATCAGCTGCACAAGAAGAGCAAAGATGTCAGTTTGAGGCATAAGGTGAGCCAAGCCATGGTATTTTCAATTACCTCATATACATGTGAAAGTTGGACAAAGAATAAGGAAGACCATAGAAGAATTGACACATTTTAATTATGGTGTTGGAAAAGAATATGAAAAGTGCCGTGGACAGCCAGAAAAACAAACAGCTATGTGTTGGAAGAGATAGAGCCAGAATAATCCCTGGAGGCAAGGATGGCAAGACTTTGTCTCTTATACTTCGGACATATTACAAGGAGAAACCAGTCTCTGAAGAAGGACATTATGCTTGGTAAATTGGGAGTCAGCAACAAAGAGGAAGACCCCCAACGAAATGGATTGACACCATGGCAGCATCAATGGGCTACAGTGTAACAACAATTGTGAGGATGGCTGTGTTTCATTCTGTTGTGCATAGGGTCGCTGTGAGTCAGAACTGACACAATGACACCTAACAACAACAAATTTTACCATTGCAGGTGAGAAAATGGAGATACTGAGTGAGATGAATTTACTGTTTAGAAGGAAATGTATTAAATCCAAAGATCTGGTTGTTTTGATCATAGTATATCCCACAAACTTTCAAGAAGTCTATTATTATCTCGTGTGGCACTGTAAGCTAATGCCAGTTCAGCAGTTCAAGCTTACCAGTTGCTCCTTGGAAAACCTATAGAGGGACGCTATGAGTCAGAACCCACTCTAAGGCACTTAACAACAACAACAACATTATTATCTCTGTAGCCAATGGAGAAACTAAGGCTCTCTGAGATCAACCATGATTCTTAAATTTTGGTAGACTGGTAGAATAGAACGAGATCCTAATTATAGAAAACGAATAACTAGTGTTAGCCTTTCATCAAAGAACTAAATGAAATCTTAATTTTTAAATCTATTTGCTTTGCAACAAACATTATTAATATACAAACAGTCATACCTTTATTCACAATACCAGCATGGAACTAAGGAAGATATTATTTGTGACACAAATCGTAACGGGACAATTAGAATACATGGCACACTTGTAGAATACTCTTCTACTGTTTATGTTTGCCTTCCATCAGTATTGTCCCTTCCTCTAGGGCTCACTTAATGATGTTGTGAAAAAGAAGACTTATATTTTTTGAAGTAATAAATACTACATTCTAAGCAAGAACATACACCATACCATTGTTGGAAAATCATTTGCTTCCTGTTCCAGAAATATCATTAAGGGCAATATTGGTTTTCTTCCAGTTAATTAGAAAATTTGTGTATCTATTCATTTTATTGACGAGATCTAGAAATAGATTTTAGAAGATTGAGGAAGTCTTTTTGTACCATTCCTTGGAGGGCTGGTGTAATAGAAATAATCGTTCTTAATGAAAACAATCATGATCACAGTCATGTTTCTTTAATATTGAAAGGTCAGAGTGTTCCAATACTTTGAACAAGCGAGTTGAGGAGATTCAAGTCTCTTCTTCAAATCCCAGAGCCGTTTTCTCTGAGCAGGGGTCCCTCATGCAAAAAAACGTTAATGTTGGAATTTTAAAAGTTGCTTCAGCATGTGCATTCTCTGGATTGGACTAAAAATAATTTTTATGTGTCATTTCTGTAAATAATTCTTGTAGTATCCTTTCTATGCAAAAATGATACTAATGATCTAAATTCTCAGCAGGAAATCAAGCCAGAATGAACTGGTTCAAAGTTCAGGATTTAACCATTCCCCTCTATACACACACATACACACACACACACACACACTCATTTTTCTCCTGTGATCAATAAGGCACATGGGCTAGGTGGCTCAAATGAATATTAAATATCTGACCTTGATTTCAATGATAAAATACTAGACTAACTGGTCCAGTAAATCAATCTCTGAAGAACTTCCAACAAGTTTTGATATTACAGTGAGTATTAAGGACCAGAAGAGATGTGATCAGATTGAGGTTAAAAGGTAGAAGAAGATACAAGAATGAATTGATCAATTATCATGGCCACCGAGTGACAAAGTAAGCAAATCACAGGTTAGAAATGGCTAGTCAATTCACAGTAATGGTGAATTCATACACTATGTTGTTGTTATTAAGTGCCGTTGGGACGGTTCCGACCCATAGCAATCCTGAACAGGGTTTCCGAGGCTGTAAATCTTTATGGGAGCAAAAAGTCTCATCTTTCTCCCGTGGAGCAGCTGGTAGTTTCAAACTGCTGACCTTGCGGTTCACAGCCGGATTCGTAAAGAAAAAAAACTGTGGGTTACATGTGAGTATAAAAGCCAGGACTTCTGGTGTGGCGTTGCCAGTTAAATGCGGTAAATTGCAACGTCAGTGTGGCTGTTAAAGTCAGCAGTTCTAACTCACCAGCTACTCCAAGGAAACCCTGTACAGGGTTGCTTGAGTCGGATCTCGACTCGATGGTACTTAGCAATAAAAGCCAGAGTCAGGGCATGCAGAGAATAAAGGCCAGGACCAAGCAAGGGGCAGAAATCAGATATAAATAAGAACGTGTTGTTGTTAAGTGATGTTGAGTCAGTATCCATTCACAGTGAACCTATACAGGGTTTCTGAGAAGTGGCTAGTAGATTTGAACCATTAACCTTGTGGTTAGAAATCTAATGCTTATGCTACCTTGCCACACAAGAACTACAAATAAGAATTAGTTGGGTGAAAACATCCAAAGGTAAAGGAAGATTGAAAGTGTAAAATCAAGTCAATATGGAGTCAGAAGATCTGCAAAAACTGAAGAAAAAAATTAGTGATGAATCGAGATAAACACCAATTTAAAATCAGAAAAGGTGTGTGCCAGGTTCTATTCTTTCACCATAGTTATTCAATCTGTATACTGAGCAAATAATCTGAGAAGCTTGTCTTTATGCAGCATTAGGATTATAGGATATGCAGATAGCACAAACTTTTGCTGAAAGTTAAGAGGATTTAAAATAATTATTGATGAAGAAAAGACTATAGTCTTAAGTATGGATTGCACCTCAACATAAAGAAAATGAAAATCCTCACAGCTGGACCAATAAATAACATCATGATACATGGAGAAAAGATTGAAGTTGTCAAAGACTTCCTTTTACTTGGCTCCACAATCAACACTCATGGAAACAGCAGTTAAATCAGCTGCAAAAGACTTCTTGGAAATGTTAAAGAGTAAAGTTTGAGGACCAAAGTGTCCCTGATCTAAGACAGAGTATTTTCAATCACCTCATATGCGTATAAAGACTGAACAATGAATAAGGAAGACCTGAGAAGAATCGATGCCCTTGAATTATGGTGTTGGCAAAAAATAGTGAATATATCCATGGACTGTTAAAAGAATGAACCAATTTGTCCTAGAAGAAGTACAACTTGGATGCTCCTTAGAAGCGAGGATGGTGAGAACCATCTTTTGCACTTTGGACATGTTATCAGGAGAGATCAGTCCCTGGAGAAGGCTATTATACTTGGTAGAGTGTCAGCAAAAAAGAGGAAGACCCTCAGTGAGAAGATTTGAAACAGTGGTTACAACAATGGGCTAAAACATAGGAAAGCTTCTGAGGATTGTGCAGGATTGTGCCATGTTTCATTCTGTTGTGCATAGGTTCATTATGAGCTGGACGGGATGGTACCTAACAACAACAATAATAGCAACACCATAATTTCATGTTCCACTCATGTTTTACCTCATCACTGTGCCTTTGTATCCTATGACTGCTACCTCCTCATCTCATCCCACTAGTCTCCACCAGTTTAATTTTCTACTTATTCTACAAGTCTTAGTTTATATATTGTTTCCTGATCATCCAAATCTTGGTGGTTATTGTTGGGAAGTGCCTTAGAGTCAGTTCCAACTCATAGCGACCCTGTATAGGTTGTTTGTTGTTTGGTGCTGTGTGCCGTCGAATCGGTTGTGACCCATAACAGCCCTGTATAGAATTTCCAAGGAGCGACTGGTGAACTTGAATCACCGACTTGTAGTTCAAACTGACTTTGCAGTCCAGCACATTAGCCCACAGCACCACATCAGGATTCCTGTATAGGTTAGTACCACTTTTTATATACTCCCATATTTTAGCTTGTTCCATCCCAACAAATAACACAGTGCTTGACACATAGTAAATTCTCAATAAATATGTTGAATGCTTGAATAAAAGAATTAATGAATAAAATAGTTTGGTAACTGGGCAAGGTAGTTGCTTGAGCATGTTATTGTTAGAGTCTATCAAGTCAGTTCCAACTCAGAGCGACCTTATGCACAACAGACTAAAGCATTGCCCTGTCTTACATCTTCCCGACGATTGTTACATTTGAGCCCATTACTGCTGCCACTGTGTAAATCCATCTTGTTAGGGTCTTCTCCTTTTTATATGACCCTCCACTTTGACAGGCGTGATGTCCTTCTCCAGGAACTGGTTCTTTCTGATAACATGTCCGAAGTACAAGAGACCAAGTCTTGCCATCCTTGCCTCCAGGGAGAATTCTAGCTGTACTATCAATATTCTTCACACCATAATGCAGGTGCATCGATTCTTCTACAGTCTTCCTTATTTATTGTCCAACTTCCACATACATAGGAGGTAACTGAAAATACCACGGATGGGGTCAGGCGCATGTTACTGCTCAAACTGACATCTTTGCTCTTGAGCACTTTCAAGATGTCTTTTGCAGCAGATTTGCCTATTGCAGTAACATGTATTTGATATCTTGAGTGCTGCTTCTATGAGTGTTGATAGTGAATTCAAGCAAAATAAAGTCTTTGTTAACTTCAATCTTTTCTCCATTTATCATAATGTTATTTATTGCTCCAGTGGTGAGGATTTTTGTTTTCTTTACACTGAGATGCAACCTATACCAAAGGCTGTGGTCTTTGATCTTCATCAGTAAGTATTTTACCTCCTGTTCACTTTCAGCAAGGAAGATTGTATCATCTGTATATTACTGGTTGTTAATGAATCTTCCTTCAATCCTAATGTCACACTTTTCTTCATATAACCCAGCTTCCTGGATTATTTGCTTAGCATACACATTGAATGAGTATGGTGAAAAGATAAACACTGATACATACTTTATCTGATTGAAACCATTCCGTAGCCCCTTGTTTTGTTCTAACAACTGCCTTTTGGATTATGTACAGGTTCATCAAGAGCACAATTAAGTGTTCTGGAATACCCATTGTTCACAATGTTATCCATAGCTTGTCATGATCCACATAATCAAATGCTTTTACATAGTTAATAAAACACAAGTAAACATCTTTCTGGTATTCTCTGCTTTAGCCAAGATACATCTGAAATCAGGTCTGATAGTCCTAGTTCCACGTATTCTTCTGAATCCAGCATGAATTTCTAGCGGTTCTCTGTTGATACACTGTTGCAATAGCTTTTTAATTATCTTCAGCAAAATTTTACTTGCATGTGATATATCTTCATGAGTAAATGTTTTAAGCCCTCTTCACTTACAGCAAGCAAGATTGTATCATCTGCATATCAGAGGTGGTTAATGGGTCTTCCTCCAATCCTGATGTCACGTTTTTCTTCATATAACCCAGCTTCTCAGATTATTTGCTCAGCATACAGGTTGAATAAGTATGGTGAAAGAATACAACCCTGTCGCACACCTT
>NW_006408813.1:560167-568264 GCF_000296735.1 Chrysochloris asiatica | reverse complement strand
TCAAAATGGATGTCAGAAGAGACACTGAAACTTGCTCTCCAGTGTAGAGATGCTAAAACAAATGGAAGAAATGAGGAGGCCCAAGAGCTGAACAGAAAATTTCAAAGGTCAGTTTGAGAAGACAAAGTGAAATAGTACAACAAAATGTGCAAAGATCTGGAGTCAGAAAACAAAAAAATGAAGAACACACTCAGCATTTCTCAAGCTGGAGGAGCTGAAGAAAAAAATCAAGCCTTGACTTTCATTATTGAAGTATTCTCTGGGCAAATTATTGAATGATGCAGAAAGCATCAAAAGAAGATGGAAGGAATACCCAGAGTCACTGTACCAAAAGGAAATGGTTGATGTTCAACCATTTCAAAAGGTTGCATATGATCAAAAGCCAATGATACTGAAGGAAGATGTCCAAGGTGCATTTAAGGAATTGGCAAAAACAAGGCTCCAGGAATTGATGGAATAAAAATTGAAATCTGTCAAGAAAGTTAGGCGGCACTGGAGGCACTCATTCATCTATGCCAAGAAATTTGGAAGACAACTATCTGTCCAACTGGAAGAGATCTGTATTTGTGCCCATTCCAAAGAGAGGTGACACAACAGAATGTGGAAATCATTGAACAATATATTTGATATCTTTGAGTGAAATTAGTCACAAAAGGTCAAATATTGCCTAATACCATTATTGTAAGCTTAAGAAAAGATACCCCATACTAAAAGGAAAAAAAAAATCTTTGTTGGTTACTGGTGGGGGTGGTGTGGAGGGTTTGGGGGAAGTGGAGGGAGGGTATGGTAGAGCACAGGGTAGGTAGGGGGCAGACACAGCATAGTTCAGGTGTTGAGGAGGACAATACACAGGAAGGGGGAGGGGATAGATAGCTAGCAAGGTAGATAAGGGAACACTGAGACAGGTTTGTATGGGCTAAATGGGATAGAGATAAATAGTGATGCATGCTCAACCTTGGAACAACAGGGCTTTGTGATACAGGGATCGAGGCATAGTTTGAAGAGATGAAATAATAGTAAGATGCTTGACTGTCTTATGAATATTTGTTTCTCTTGACTACTATTGCAAAATACACACATGAGTGGGATATAAAGGAATGTCAGGAAACATGATTACAAGACTCTTGTAAGCCCATGTTCAACCTATAACTGGTTGGAATACCTAAAAGGGGTTCTAGAGCTTGCCCAGTGAAATAGGCTTCTTGTGCAACCTTTGCAGTGTATAGGACCTTAGGTGGAATCCTAAGCCCCATCCAGAATCTTCTGAGGTGGGACATTCCCACTAGAAATTACAAGCAGACCAGCCTGGAACAGCTAGAGTTACAGAAGATACATCTTCAAAGAAAGATCATCAGGAGAAAAAAAAAAAAGGCAGTGTGACTGGCTATTACAAGAACAAGCAAGTTGTTCACCGGGAAGCCATCAAGGCACGCAATCAAGTCCATTCAGATAAAGACAGGCAACTTAGACATAGGCTACCTAAAATGAGGGTGCAATAAAGGAATGAAGTGACTGGCTTACAAGTTTTCAAGAGGGAGTTTAGTTAAAGAGTGTGCGGGGGAAGATAGAGCCCCCACTGAATAGATTTCAGTTTGTCTAGATGGGTCTAGCGAAGAGATGGGGAATTCTTATGATTCATTAGTTGGTAATTGTTATCATGACTAATTGTGACTGTCACAACTGTAAAGGTAGAAGCTTTGTAACAAAAAAAATGGAGAGTAGTTAATCTTATAGTCCAGAAATAGAGGACCATCAAGGGAGAAGAGCACAAGTGGAATGTGGGACCCTATCCAGAGAAGCAGCAACACCAGAGATGGAGGCAGAGATGGGGGACATGGAGAGATAGAGCAGCTGATGACTCTAGACTCATGGAAAGAGAGGGACTTAGTGGTGGAGGTCAGGAGGCAGGCTTGCAGAATGTGCCTTTTGGTAATTTAAATTATTATATATTCCTGAGTGTTTGTATGTACATATCCCCCTTCGCTCCAACAAAAAAAGAAAAACAACAAAATAAATAACATGGGAGGGGGTGGTAAAAAAAAAGATCGCTTTTTTGAAAATTGCAAAGCACTCTTCTTTAATTCACAGAATCATATTTTAGGTTGCTTCAAATATGGCTTCATGACCAGATTATTTTTGACGATACCATGAATTTCTTAAAATGCCCATAAACCAAAAATAAGGTTATCAATTCACTTTAAAACTATTAAATGTGCTTTATCTGTTCCAGTCTGTTGCTGTGGAGATAGATACAACACAGGAGTCTTGGCAGTATGACAAGCAATTAAGACACCAAGATGTCTAGCCATGTATGAGTATTTTCTCACAGCAAGACCTCAAAGCTTAGCCTGACACTGACATTGTTAGTCATTGAATCAATTACATAAGATGAGGTTGACAGGTGTAATTATATCTTTCTATGGTGATTATGTATGGCCTGCCATAGAGACCAACAAGCATGTTACTTTGCACTCATTTAATCAGTCACGAGTCTAGCAAAGTATTTGGAGTTGGAGTGCCTTTGTGAAGAGAAGAGAATCAAAAACAAAATCAAAATCCATTTCCAACTCTACCTAATGTTGTTGGTGGAGAAATATATCATTGCCATTGGATGATGTCCAACTTCCAGGTGATTATGACCTCATATATTCTTGAATATAGCTCTAGGTGGCTATATGAGACTAGATAAAGACAGTTTTTGATAGTAAAAGCATTGACTGAATTCAAACTCAGGTTATTAATCTATTCAAAAATTGTTGTTATTGTTAAGCTTCGTAGGGTCAATTCTTACCCATAGCGACCCTGTATAGGGTTTCTCAGGAGTGACTGGTGAGCTTGAACTCCTGACTTTGTGGTTATCAGTCCAGTGCTTATCATACAGGGCCACACTAGGACTTCTGTTCAGAAGTGGAGAAATTTTTTTTTAAGTTGAAACTTATTTGTATATGTCAGTTTTCCCTTCATTAATTCTAGTGATTCAGATTCTCTAAGAGAGGAACCCAGACAGCATGGTTTAAGACATTAGTTAGCTGCTTTCTACACACAGTGTCCCTGTTAGAAATAGCTTAAATTTGCTTTGGGAGATTATTCTTTTTATATTCCCATTTCTCCCCAAGTGAGACTTCTTGAAAAGGTGAAATTGGACCAAGTCAGCCTCAAAGTATTTCACAGAGAACAAGGGAGGGGATTTAAGAAATGTAATTGTCTTTTTAATCTCTCTCCAGTATCATGAAGGCATCCCTCAAAGGCAGGGTATTTTCATCATTAATGAAATCTTAATTAGCATATGTCTAGATCAGTATTCAGTGCTGATCTGGGTCAAAGGCACCTATGATGCGTCTGAGTTACCAGAGGGTTAAGTTGAGTTCTGCAAATTAGGTCTGTGCTCCATGTGTGTGCATACTGGGAAATATCCAGCAGCGACCAGCAAATGCATAGATTAGATCCATGTTGTCACATCTGTTCGCAACCTAATTTTATGAATGTAACTGTCCTCAGGATTTCTCAGAACATGGAAGAAATGCAAAACAAATAAAAACTTAAAAATATAATAAACCTAATTTTCCCAAATATGCCATTTATTACTGTGCCAAGTTTCACAGCAATTCTTTTTAAACACACTGTTGTTATTAAGTGCTGTTGAGTCAGTTCTGACCCATAAAAACCCTGTATAGGGTTTTGGAGGAGCAGCTGGTAAGCTTGAACTTCCAACCTTGTGGTTCAAATGGACTTTGAAACCTGCAGCACCACACTAAATATCCTTAATTAATAAAGTTAGACTTTTATTTTATTTTACCAGAAGGACTTCCAGAAGAATGAACAAATCTGCCTTGAAAGAAGTACAGCCAGAATGTTCTTTAGAAGTAAGGCTGGCAAGACTTGGTCCCATGTACTTTGGACATATTCTTAGGAGGGACCAGTCCCAGTTGAAGACATCATATTTGGTAGAGTAAATGGTCAGCAAAAAAAGATGAAGACTCTTAATAAGAAGGATTGACTTTGGTTGTAAGGATGGTTCATAAATGAACAGTGTTTCATTCTGTTGTACATAGGATTGTTATGTATCGGAATCAACTTGATGACACCTTGCAAGAACTTTTTTTTAAAAAAATTCACTTATTAAGTGCTCACTGTCATGGGTACTGAAGGAGAGACTAATGAAACACTTCTTACAACAGAAGTCTTGATGGAACTTAGTTAAAAAGAAGACACATATGCCTGCTAAACTGAGGGGTACCAATTACAAGTGCTGTTGGTCTTTATAGAAGTAGGAAATTAATGGAGTCAGAACATCCAGGAAAGACCAGTTAGAGGAAATGGAGTAGTAGGAGGCAGAAGGCCGAGTTTCAACGGGCAAAGAAAAAGTAAAGGCATTCACCCTGAGAGAAACAGCGTGAAGCAAAGACTGAAGTCTGGTAGTGAGTGTTTTGAATTCAGAGACCAATGGAGAAGTTGGTCAGACTGGAACAGAGAGCTTGTATTTATGAGCATAGAGAAATGAGTTAGGAAATAAAGGGTGGTGGAGCCTGCAATATTAGATACTAAAGTCTAAATTTATTTTGTAGGCAAATTGAGAAGAATGATACACACACACAAATGCACTGTTTTCAGGTGATTGTGTGACTGCGTAGCTTTTGTTCCCCAAGTGTGGTCAACATCACCTAGGGATTAGTTAGAAAAGTCGACTACTCCTCTATCAGTTTATCATACTGTGTGGTGGCTTGTGTGTTGCTATGATACTGGAAGCTAGTCCACCAGTATTTTAAACACCAGCAGGGGAGGACAACTTCTGAAATGTTAGCCACTGAAAACTGTATGAATAGCAGTGGAACACTGTTTGATATAGTGCTGGAAGATGAGCTGCTCAGGTTGGAAGGCACTCAAAATACGACTGGGGAGGAAATGCTTCTTAGAGTAGAGTTGACCTTCATGATGTGGGTTGAGCAAATCTTTTGAGACCTCATTTACTGATGGTAAAACAACTCAAAATAACTGTGAGCATTCATTAATAATAATATGGAACATACAAACTATGAATCTAGGAAAATTGTAAGTCATCAAAAATTAAATGGAATATATAGTTGTCAACTCTGTTCCAACTTAAAGTGACCCTATGCACAACAATACGAAGCACTGCTGAGTCCTGTGCCATCTTAACAATTGTTATGTTTGAGCACTTTGGTGCTGTCACTGTCAATTTATCTCTTTGGGGTTCCCCCCCCCGCAACTTTTTCACTGACCCTCCACTTTACTAAGCATGATACCATACTACAAGGACTGAACTCTCCTGACAGCCTGTCCAAAGAATGAGGGATGAAGTCTGCTATCCTTGTTTCTAAGTTGCATTAAGGCTGTATGCATTCCAAGACAGATTTGTTTGTTCTTCTGGCAGTCCATGTCACTTTTAATATTCTCCTCCAACAGCATAATTCAAATGCATAAACGGCAAATGAAATACCATGGCTTGGGTCAGAAATATCTTGGTTCTCAAATTGATATATTTACTCTTTAACACTTTAAAGAGATCTTTTGTAAGAAGACAAAATAGATGATTGGGACATACTAAAAATTAAAAACTTATGTGCATCAAAAGACTTCACCAAAAGAGTAAAAAGGGAGTCCACAGAGTGGGAAAAAACTTGCAATGATACATCAGACAAGGTACTAACCTCTCAAATGTATAGGAAACTACAACATCTCTACAAGAAAAAGACAACCCAGTTAAAAAATGGACACAGGACATGAACAGACACTTCACCAAGGAGGAGATCCAGGCAGCCAACAAACATATGAAGAAATGTTCACGATCACTAGCAATTAGAGAGATGCAAATAAAAACAGCAATGATTTATCATCTTACACCAGCAATAACAGCAAAGTTTAAAAAAGAAGAGGACAATAAATGCTAGTGAGGATGTGGAGAAACTGGAACCGTTCCTCCTACATTGCTGGTGGGAATACAAAATGGTCCAATTACTCTGGAAAACAGTATATGGCGCTTCTTCAGAAAGTTGGAAATAGAAATACCTTATGATCCAGCAATCCCTCTACTTGGTATTTATCCACAAGAAATACGAGCCATAACATGAGTAGATATAGGCACACCAATATTCATAGCAGCACTATTTACAATAGTAAAAAGATAGAGACAGTGTAAGTTCCCATCAATGGAAGAATGGCTAAACAAAATTTGGTACATGCACACAATGGAATATTATGCTACCTTGAGGAATAACAAGGAAGCTGCAAACCACTGCATAACATGGATGAACCTTGAAAACATTATGCTGAGTGAAATTAGTCAGTCACAAAAGAAGAAACACTGCATAGGACCATTATTGTAAAAGCTTAAGAAAAAATACCCACACTAAAAGGGGGGTGGGAAGAAAAATTCTTTGTTGGTTACTGGGGTGTAGGAGGTGGGGCGAGGGGAGGTAGGGGAAGGTGGAGCACAGAGTAGGGCATAGACACGATAGTTTGGGTGTTGGGGCTGCAATACACAAGAAGGGGGAGGGGAATGGAAGAACAAGGTGGATGGGAAAACATTTAGGCAAAGTTTCATGTGCTAAGTGGGACAGAGGTAAATAGTGATGTATGTTCAACCTTGGAACAACAGGGATCTGGGATACAGGTATTGAGGCATGGTTTGAATGGGTAAAAGAGGGGAAATAGTGTTAAGATGCTTGACTGTCTTATGAATCTTGGTTTCCCTTGCCTACTATTGTAAAATAGACACTTGAGGAGAGAAAGGAATAGCCAGAAACATCAAAATAGAAAGCTTGTAAGCCCATCTTCAGCCTATAACTGATTGGAATACCTAAAATGGGGCTAGAACTTGCCCAGTGAAGGGTGCTTCCTGTGGAGCCTTTGCATTGTATAAGATGGTAGATGTAATCCTGATCCCCATCCAGAATCTTCTGAGGTGGGAAATTTCCACTTGAAAATACAAGCAAACCAGCCTGGAGCAGCTAGAGGAACAGAAGATACTTCTTGAAAGAAAGACCAGCAAGAAAAATCAAAACAATAATGGCAGTCTGATTGACTACTACAAGAACAAGCATGTTGTTTCCCAGGGAGCCATCAAGGCAAGCAATCACGTCCTCTCAGGACCATCAAGGCAAGCAATCAAGTCCTCTCAGGGTAAACCCCCTTCTAAGACTGAAACTCAGCAGGCATGTAATCTTTCTGGTGACCACGTTGGTCTAATGATAAGGAGAGGTGGGGGGAAAACTGAAATGAAGCTGTAAGCTAAGTCCAACCGTATTCAATAGACTCTTGTCAACATGGATTGTGACTGGGTGTCCAGCAGTATAGCGAGACCTGGAGACTCCTGAGCCCATGGACGGGGACATAGTCACAGAGGACTAGAGAGGATAGTGAAGTGTCCAGCTGATGTGAAGTGAAGGGAGATGTACTTGCAGATCAGTACCCATTTGACCTAGCTTCAATGGCTGGATGATCAGAACTCCACTAGAGGAAGAAAGAAGAGGAAAAAGAGTGTAATCCACTACAATTTGATGAACTTGACCTATACTTATGGATATAGTAGCTTAAAAGAGGGAACAAATCTTTACAGTGAGGATCATTCCTACCTCCTCTGTACACAGGGTTGACAGGGATGGGCAAGTTAGACATTGGCTACCCACAATTGGGGGAGGGGGGCAACAAAGGCACGAAGTGACTGGCTTACAAGTTTTCAAGAGGGAGCTTAGTTTCAGAGGGTGTGGGGGAAGGTAGAATCTCCACTGAGTGGTTTCCAACATTTCTAGATGGGACTGGTGAAAGGAGATGGGGATAAGACTCTTGTGGTTCAATAGTGAATAATTGCTATCAGGACTGATTGCGAATGTTGCAAATGTAAAGGTAGACATTTTGCAACAAAAAGAGGGGAGTGGTTGGTCTTGCAGTCCAGGAGTAGAGGACCCTGGGACCATCAAGGGAGAAGAACAGAGTGCAGGACCCTATCCAGAGAAGCAGTGATGCCAGAAATGGAAGCAGAGATGACGACGTGGATAGATAGGTCGGCTGGGAACTCTAGACTCAAGGAGGGAGAGGGGTTGTGTGCTGGTGGCCAGGGGTCTGGTGTGCAGGGTATAC
>NW_006408813.1:558809-560067 GCF_000296735.1 Chrysochloris asiatica | reverse complement strand
ACTAGAGGGATTGGAAGCAAATATTGAATGACGCCACATAGAGGGGATTGAAATCATTGCAATGAAATGAAATGTGATAGGATGAATGTAAAGTTGATGCCTTCCCATGTAAACTATCACTCAATTCACAATAAAAACATATATATAAAGAGATCTTTTGCAGCAGATTTATCTAATTCAATACATTTTTTGGTTTCTTGACTGCTGTGTCCATGAATGTTGATAGTGGATCCAAGCAAAATGAAGTCTTTGACAACTTCAATCATTTTTTCACTGATCATAACATAATGTTCAGTCTATTTGTGAGGATTTTTGTTTTCTTTACACTGAGATCTGATACATACTGATGGCAGTAGTCCTTCCTTTTCATCAGTAAGTATTTTAATACTTCTTCACTCCCAGCAAGCAAGATTGTGTCATCTGCATATTGCAGATGGTTAATGAGCCTCCCTCCAATTCTAATGCCATATTCTTCTTCATAGAATCCAGTTTATCAGATTATTCGCTCAGAATACAGATTAAGTGTTGTGAAAGGATCAAACAGTGTCACATACCTATCCTAATTTTAAACCATTCTTTATCCCCTTGTTCCGTTTGAATGACTAATTCTTGATTCATCTACAGGTTCCTCATAAGCACAACTAAGTATTCTGGAATTCCCATTCTTCACAATGTTATCCATAGTTGTTTTGTATTTTTAATGATCCACACAGTAGAATGCCTTTGCATGATCAACAAAACACAATTAAACATCTTTCTGGTAGTCTCTGCCTTCAGCCATGACCCATCTGATATCAGTAGTGATATCCCTCATTCCACATCCTCTTCTGAATCCTGTTTCAATTTCTGGTAGCTCTCTGTCAATGTCCTGCTATAACCATTTTTTAATTCTCTTCAGCAAAATTTCACTTACATGCATTTTTTAATGATATTGATTGACGATTTCATCATTGCTTGGGATGACCTTTCTTTGGTATGGGCAAAAATATGGTTGTCCTTCCAAATTTCTCGGCATAGACAAATTGCCAAAAACTTCATTTTGATTGGATCCACAATCAACATTGTGGAAGCAGCAATCAGAAATCAAAGGACATAATTGTGTTAGGCAATTTGCTGCAAAAGTCTCTTTAGTGATCTAAGCCATGGTTCTTTCAAACTTCTCATATGCATGTGAAAGTTGGACAAAGAATAAAGAAGAATTGGTTCATATGAATTACAGTTTTTGTAGAGGTCCTATGTCGGGGTCCCGCCTCAACAA
>NW_006408813.1:556940-557499 GCF_000296735.1 Chrysochloris asiatica | reverse complement strand
AAAGGCCCAGTAAACTGCTTCCATAAAAATTACAGTCAAGAAAACCTTATGAAGTAGTATGACATTGTAACATTTGAAGTCACTCTGAGTTGGAACCCACTCATCAGCAAGGGGTTTGGTATTAAGAGGTCAATTAGAGGCATTTGTATAATTCAAGAAGCCCTGGTTGCACTGTTGGAAAAGCACTGGACTGGACTGCCAACCTCAAGGTCGGCAATTCAAATCCATCAGCCACTTCGTGGGAGAAAGATGAGGCTTTCTATTTCCTGTAAAGGTTTTTAGAATAGACTCAATAGGTGTGATGTATATATGTATAGATATCTATATAATATACAGAGCTCTGGTAGCGTAGTGGTTACCAATCGGGCTGGTAACCTCAATGTCAGCAGTTTGAAACAAACAGCCGCTCTGTGGGAGAAAGATGAGGCTTTCTGCTCTCATAAAGATTTACAGCCTTGGAAACCCTGTACAGTGTCCCTATGAGTAAGAAACAACTCCACTGAACACCACCACTATCACCACCACCATATATATAATATATGTATATCTATGTGGGTTA
>NW_006408813.1:555209-556220 GCF_000296735.1 Chrysochloris asiatica | reverse complement strand
CTAATTACTTTAGGGGTGAGAAAAATAGTAGATTACACAACCTTTACATTTTAAATTTTCAATTGTTTTGTTTATTTAACTGGAGAGATGACGATCCTAACATAGATCCTTATTATCCATCGTCTGCATTATATACCGACCCATCACACCCACTGAGTTGATTCTGGATCACAGCAACCATGTGTGGGGTTTCTAAGGCTGTAAGCATTGACGTCTGATGTGGCTTTGTGGGCTAATGTTCTAGATTGAAAAGCCATTTTGAACTTCAGTGTCAGCGGTTAAAGCTTACAAGTCGCTCCTTGGAAACCCTATACAGGGTTCCTATGGGTCGGAACCAACTTGATGGCATTTAACAACAATAACATACATATATTAATAAAATATGTAAAAAGATTGAGTAGACAGTGGATAAAAAGCTTTGATGACTAGAATATTCAGAAACCTTTCTGTCTGGCTCACCAGATAGCTTGTCTCTATATGTTCTCTGTCATCTATATCATTGCAATATCTCCCAAAGTTTTTGACAGGGGTTAGCTACGATTCATCCATATAACACAACTGGAGATTCTTGTCTCTGATAAACTGTTGTTAGTGTCTTCAATGCCCTTTTTATTGTTGTCATCTGTTTTGGATTTCCTAAGGTTAAAGATCATGTTTAGTGTATTTGGAAAGTTGAGGAGGGTTCCTCTGCACATACAGCACATAAGCTATGTCTGCTTGACACAAAGCCAGCTAGTTAGTCCAGTCAATGGAGGACCAGAACTGGGGTTGGGGAGAGGAACTTTGGAAACTGAAAATTTCACACTGAGAAATCAAAAATGTTAAGTTGGTGATTTGTCTGAGTTTGTCAACTGATTATCTTGCAAAAAAAAATGAAGTCCTTGATGACTTCAATCTTTTCTCTATTGATAAGAATGTTGTTTATTGGTCTAGTGGTGAGGATTTTTGTTTTCTTTACATTGAGATGCAATCAATACCACAGGCTGTGGTCTTTGATCTTCATCAGTAAAT
>NW_006408813.1:540202-554580 GCF_000296735.1 Chrysochloris asiatica | reverse complement strand
GAATGGGCACAAATATGGATCTCTTCCAATCAGTCGGCCAGATAGTTGTCTTCCAAATTTCTTGGCATAGATGAGTGAGTGCCTCCAGTGCCACCTCATTTTCTCTAAAGATTTAAATTTTTATTCCATCAATAAAAATTGAAATCTTTCAAGAAAGTAAAAGCCTTGTTCTTTGCCAATTCCTTCAGTGCACCTTGGACTTCTTCCTTCATTATCATTGACTCTTGAGCATATGCAACCTAGTGAAACAGTTGAACATTAACCATTTCCTTTTGGTACAGTGACTTTTTATATTCCTTCCATCTTCTTTTAATGCTTTCTGCATCATTCAATAATTTGCCCAAAGAATCCTTAAATAATGAAAGTCGAGGCTTGAATTATTCTTCAGTTCCCCCAGCTTGAGAAATGCTGAACGTGTTCTTCCTTTTTGGTTTTCTGACTCCAGATCTTTGCACATTTTGTTGTAGTATTTGACTTTGTCTTCTCAAGTCCACAAGAGCCAAAATATGACCTTGAGTAAATCCCTCCTGAATTTAGAGATCATTTGAAGAGCAGATTTGATACATTAAACATTAAGGACTGAAGACCAGAAGAGTTGTGGATGACATCAAGAATATCATACATGAAGAAAGCAAAAAGTCATTAAGAAGAAAAGAAAGAAGGAAAAGATCAAAATAGATGTCAGAAGAGACACTGAAACTTGCTCTCCATTGTAGAGATGCTAAAGCAAATGGAAAAAATTAGAAGGTACAAGATCTGAACAGAACAGTTTCAAGGTCAGCTCAAGAAGACAAAATCAAATGTGTAACATAGAACAAGGTTTTTTAATTTTCCTGAAACTCAGTGTCCTTATTTGTGAAGTTGGGAGGTAGCATTCCTTAGAGTAGTTGTATATAACCTTTATCAACTGCAGAGTAACTATACAGAGGTTACCTGCTGTTATAATTGTTAGCTATAGCTTCTAGCATCACAACAACATGAAGTCATCACTTGTCTGCCAGTTTGTCATACTGTGATGGCTTGCTTGTTGCTGTGGTGCTGGAAGTGTGCCACCGGAATTTTAAATACCAGGCGGGTTACCCATGGGATAGGTTTCAGCTGAGCTTCCAGACTAAGATAGACCAGGAAGAGCGAGAGTTGGACTACTTTTGAATGTTTAGCCACTGAAAACTTTATGAATAGCAGTGGAACACTGTCATATATAGTACTGGAAATAAAAACATTATGAATACCACCAGAATATTGTTGGATATACTGCCAGGTTGGAAGGCATTCAAAATGTGACTAGGAAAGAACTGTCTCCTCAAAGTAGAGTTGACCATAATGACAAGAATGAAGTAAAACTTTTGGGACCTTCATTTGCTATTCGGGCACAACTCAAAATGAGGAGAGACAGCTGTAAATATCCATTAATAATCAGAACATGGAATGTACGAAGTATGAATCTAGGACAATTGAAAGCTGTCAAAAAAGAAATGGAATGCATAAAGATTGATATATTAGGAATTAGTGAGCTGAAATGGACTGGTATTGGCATTTTTAATCTCAAAATTATATGGTTAGAGAGCCGGACCCTACCCAGAAAAACAGAGATGCCTGAGATGGAGGCAGAGATGATGATGCGGAGAGATGAAGCGACTGGGGACTTTGGACCCAGAGAGGGAAAGGGACTGTGGGCTGAAAACTGGGGGGAGGAGGGGGAAGTGTAGGGGGCAGGTTTCTGGGTTATACCCTTTGAGTGGTTGATGATGCATGGAGGGGATTGAAACCATGGCAATGAGATGATATACGATGGAATGAATGTAAAACTAAAGTTCCCCCATGTAAACTATCATGTAATTCACAATAAAACATTTTTAAAAAAATCATATGGTTAACAATGCAGGGAATGACAAACTTAAGAGGAATGGCATCACATTCATCATCAAAAAGAACTATCTATTTCAAGATCTTGAAACTATTTCAAGATCTTAAAGTATATTTGCTGTTGGTGAAAGATAATATCCATAGACCTACAAGGAAAACCAGTTAATACCACTATTATTCAAATTTGCACACTAATGACTGAAGCCAGTGATAAGAAAATTGAATAATTCTACCAACTTCTTTAGTCTGAAAGAAATTGATCAAACATGCAATAATAAAATACTGATAATTACTAATGACTGGAATACAAAGGTTGGAAGCATTGGTGATAGAAATGATGCTGGAGATTGTATGATAAAATTTTGCAAGATCAATGACTTATTCATTGCAAATACCTTTTTTAAAACAACATAAAAAATGACTATATACATGGACCTCACCAGATAGAATACACCAAAATCCAATTGACTGCATCTGTGGGAAGGGATGGGAGAAAAACTCCATATCATCAGCTGAAAGAAAACCAGGGGCAGACTGTGGAACAGACCATCGATTGTTCATATACAAGTTCAGGTTGTAGTTGAAGAAAAAATGTGAAAGTCCACAAGAGCCAAAATATGACCTTGAACATATCCCACCTGAATTTATAGGCCATCTCAAGAACAGATTTGATGCATTAAACACTAATGATATTAGACACTAACTCTTCAAAAACCAGTAGAGCTGTGAGATGACATCAAGAACAGCATATAGGAGGAAAGAAAAAGGTCATTAAGAAGGCAAGAAAGAAGGACAAGACCAAAATGGATGTCAGAAGAGACTCGGAAACTTGCTCTCCAGTGCAGAGATGCTAAAGTAAGTGAAAGAAATGAGGAGGTAAAAGAGCTTATCAGGAAATTTCAAAGAGAAGCTTGAAAAGACAAGTTAAGTATTACAGTGAAATGTGCAAAGACCTGGAGTTAAAAAACCAAAAGTGAAGAACACATTCAACATTTCTCAAGCTGAAAGAGCTGAAGCAAAATTGAAGCTTCAACTTATAATACTGAAGGGGTCTATGGGCAAAACATTGAATGACACTGAGAGCATCAAAAGTAGATGGAAGGAATACACAGAAGCACAGTACCAAAAAGAAGTGGCCAGAATTCAACCATTTCAAGAGGTAGCACATGATCAAGAGTTAATGGTACTGAAGGAAGAAGTCCAAGATGCATTGAAGACATTAACAAAGAACTAGGCGCTGGTAATTGATGAAATGCAAACTGAAAACTTTGAACAAACTGATGCATCACTGTAGGCACTCACTCATCTATACCAAGAAGTTTCTAAAACAGCTATCTGGGCAATCGATTGGAAGATATCCATATTTATGCCCATTCCAAAGAGTGGTGAACTAATGGAATGGGAGAATCATCAGACAGCGTCATTTTTATTATATGCAAGTAAAATTTTGCTAAAGATAATTTTTAAATGGCTGCAGTATTACATTGACTGGGAACTGCCAGAGGTTCAAGCCAGATTCAGAAGAAGTGGAATGAGAAATATCATTGCTGACTTAAGATGGATCTTGGCTGAAAGCAGAGAATACTTTATTGACTATGCATAGGCTTTTGATTATGATTATGAGGATCATAACAAGCTATGGATAACATTGTGAAGAATGGGTATTCCAGAACACTTAATTGTGCTCATGAGGAACCTGTACATAAACAAAGAGGCAGTCATTGGAACAGAACAAGGGATACTGCATGATTTAAAATTGGTAAAGGTGTGCGCCAGGGTTGTATTCTTCCAACATACTTATTCAATCTGTATGCTGAGCAAATAATCTGAGAAGCTGGATTACATGAAGAAGAACATGGCATCAGGATTGGAAGAAGGCTCATTAATAACCTGGATATGCAGATGATGCAACCTTGCTTGTTGAAAGTGAAAAGGACATAAAATAGTTAGTGATGACGATCAAAGACCACCACCTTTAGTATGTAGTATGGGCTACACCTCAGTGTAAAGAAAACAATAATCTTTACCACAGGACCAATAAATAGCATCATAACAAATGGGGAAAAGATTGAAGTTGTCATAGACTTCATTTTGCTTGGATCCGCTATCAACACATATGGAAGTTGCTGTTGTTAAGTGCTGTCGAGTCAATTCTGACCCATAGCGACCCTGTATAGGGTTTCCAAGGATCAGCTGGTGAACTTGAATCTCCGATCTTGTGGTTCAAACCAATTTTGCAGTACAGCGCATGAACCCACAGCATCACACCAGGACTCCACGTATGGAAGTAGCAGTCAAGAAATCAAATGACATGTTGCATTAAGCACATCTGCTTCACAAGACCTCTTTAAAGTGTTCAAGAGAAAATATGTCAGTTTGAGGATTAAGGTGTGTCTGATCCAAGTGACTGTATTTTCATCAATACATGTGAAAGTTGGGCAATGAATAAGGAAATCCATAGAAGAATTGATGCATTTGAGTTATGGTGTTGGAAAAAAAATATTAAAAGTACCATGGACTGCCAAAAGAACAAGTAAATTAATGTTTGAAGAAGTACAACCAGAATACTCCTTAAAAGCCAGAATGACAAAACTTCATCTCTCATACTTCGGACATATTATCAGGAGGGACCAGTCCCTAGAGGAGAACATCATGTTTGGTAAAGTGGAGGGTCAGAGAAAAAGAGGAAGACCCCCAACGAGATGGACTGCCATGGTATCAGAAGCAATGGCTAAAACTTAACAACAATTGTGAGGATAGTGCAAGAACGTGCAGAGCTTCATTCTGTTGTGCATAGGGTTCTATGAGTCGGAACTGACTTGATGGCACCTAACAACAATAACAACAATATAGTTTTAGTGATGTGGTGCTTATTATTCATAATGAACACTTTTGCCAGACCAGTAGAGCCGATCCATGTCACTCTCCATCTGAGCCATGCATACCTTCTCTGGTACATGAAGTGGTATCCCTTGACAGATGACTAAATGGTGGGGTACTTTGACCATCATAATTAATTGCTCTGGAAGTCACGTAGTTCACTGTTACCTTAACTTGCTAGAATCCCAAAATATCTGACATTCAAGGATGTTTGGACAATATGTAAACATTAAATCATGTTCCAAGAGAATAAGGAGAGTGTGGAGACTCTGTAGGATTAACACTGGACAGCGCATTGACCACAAGGTCAATGGTTTGAGCCCACCAGCTTTTCCACAGGAGAATAATGAAAATTTCTGCTTACAGAAATATTTCCAGCCTCAGAAACCCTATACAGTAATGTTATGAGTTGGAATTGACTTGGCCAGAGAATAAGAACTAGATCCAACCCTAAGATGCCTATTTATTGGATATGTGTCTTCTATCCACAGTCTTCATAACTCCCACGAAGTGATTGGGTGGTTGTTATTGTGAAGTGCCATTGAGTTGGTTCCAACTCATAGTGACCCTGTATAGGGTTTCCAAAGAGCAGCCAATGTATGGAATTCTAATGCTTTGCCATTCTGCTCAGTGTAAAATGAGCTCGGTTTAAAAGAAGCAAAAATAAAAGGGCACCTCATGACTATCAAGAAAGAAGAGCCATAAGTGGGGTGCCTGTGGATACGATTCAGAGGAGCACCTGGCCAGAGAGAACTGCTGTATCCTGAGCATTTCTGATGATACATTGTACCCTGTTAACCTCCCTAATAAATCCCATAATTGGGAGTATTGTCTGTGAATTTTACATGGTCATTGCAACAGATTATCAAACCTAGGAGAGAAGTAGAGTGCTGAGGGAGGGATGGTTAGTGTCAGAATAGGGTAAAGGAGATTGGAGGGTGGAGGCATGTCTGACCTCTGCCTCTTATGAATCAGCCTGGGCTGATGATGGTGATTCTCCTCTTCCCTTCCTTGTGAAGCTAGAGGTTAGACACAGACTCCACACCATTTTTTCAGTACCCCCATTCAAAAATTTGCAATGAGATTCCATTTATGAGAGAGTATGATATGGTGGGAAATAGTATCAAATTTAGAACAAGCCAGGCCAGAGTTTGAGCCCTGTATTGATCTAGTAAGTGAAGTTCAATTTTTCAATCTGTAAAATGAGGATTACTTTATAACATACATCTTAAGGTTTTTATTAAAAATAACTAAAGAAGATTCATACAAAGGAATAAACTTAAATGTCAATCCATATTTTTTCAAGTATAACTTTGTACAACAAATACAGGCTACATACTTCATAAAATGTTTTAGACTGAAATTTGACGTTCTTCATGATCTGGCCCCTGCCTACTCTGAATTTGATTTCCCACTATTCCTGTAAATTGTGTCTCTTTCACACTGGTTTATTTATTGTTCCCCAAACATGGTAAGCATGCTCTTACTTCTGCATTTTTGCTCAGGCTATCCCCTACTCTGGAATGTCTTTTTTCTGCTTTGTACTTGTGTTTGACCTCTATCCACAAGACCTAGTTTCAGGATTGCCTTCTTTTTAGAACCTCACTGTGTACCTCATCCCCTGGGGATCAGATGCTCCTTTGAACTGGTTGAATGGAAGGGTTGTGTGGATGATGGATGAATAGTTAAATGTTTGCATCAGTCTGGAACTGTGCTAGGTTTGAGGGTAAGAGAGTCTGCTGTACAGGAAGACTTCTTTTACATATTATTCACGAGAAGGTAAAATGTGATCTTACCTGGAGATTAAGTCTCTGGAGACTAGAGGAACAATGCAGGCATATAGGAAGTGCTTTAATGGTACTGTCTACAAAGCCAATATATGCATTTAGTTGTTCAGATGAAAACTCTACCTTTTGAAACAACTGCACATATTACTAAATTAGGCCCCAATGTTACCTTTTGTTTGAAGTTATAGGAAGCATCATCTTTTAGCAATAAATGCACTATTTTCCTCAAAAGCAAGAGTATCAAATTTTACATGTAGAAGAAATAAGCGCACATTTTCTGAGCATCAGCATATCTCCAGGTGGCTTTACAAATTACATCACTGAAACCCATGCAATACATTGCTTTGAATTATTGAATAGTTATTTGTGTTCTCAACAGTGTCTTTCCTCCTTCACATCCCCAAGAACACAAATGCTATTCATCTGTTTGTTCCTCCCAGCATTTGGCACAGTGCATGGCATATGTTGCTATTCTAAGTGCTGTCAAGTCAGTTCCAACTCATAGAGACCCTGTATAGGGTTTCCAAGGAGGGGCTGGTAGGTTTAAACCACCAACTTTGTGGTTCAAACCAACCTTGTGGTCCAGTGCTTTATCCTACAGCATTGTACCAGTACTCTAATACAAATGTTGAACAGATTAACACACGCATAAGTGAATGAAAACCAAGATGTTTCATTTGAGAATTAAAATGTAGCATTTATTTCCATACTGAAAAATCATTCTTTGAAGGTTATCAGGGGTGAGAGGGAAGGGAGAGTGATTCACTAGCTATGGGGTAGACACATGTTAATTAGCTCAGGCAGGGCAATACACAAGACAAGAAAAGGTGACAGAAAATAATGAAGATAGATGAAGACACAGGAAAGTATATATGGGCTAAAAGGAATAGAGGTAAATTGTGATATATACATTTCCCAGATATTATCAAACATCTCGGGGCTCAGGAGCATGGTCTCAGGAGACACCATAGTCAATTGGCGTAATACAGTCCACAAAGCCAATGTTCTACATCCTGTTTGGGTGAGTAGCATCTGGAATCTTGAAAGTTCCTGAGTCTAAGGTACAGCTACTGGTCTCTCCATGTGCGGAAGAAAGAAACATGCTAAGAATTGAAGAGGCTTGGAACCAGCCAGTTCAAAGGACAACTAGAACACGTGAACATCAATCTATGTGACTTTGAGACCAGAACAACTAGACAGTCCTGGCTATCACTACCAACTGCCCTGAAAAGGATTACATTAGAGGGTACCGGATAGAGTGGGAGAAAATGTGGAACAAAACTCAAAATTATTTAATAATAATAACTTAAAACACAAAAAACAAAATTAGGTTTACTGGTCACAAAGAGATGGGAGGAATCTGAGACTATGGCCCTTCCACCCTTCAGGTCTGAAACGGAAGTCACCCTCATGACCCAATTTTCAGCTGAACAGTAGATAGTTTTATAGGGGGAGACAGTAGATAGTTTTATAGAGGGAGACACAACACTAGAAGGTAGGCTCGGATCATGGAATGTTCAATCATTCAAAGTCAAAAGGGCAACATCTATCTACTTATGGACAAAGTTGAGAAGGGATAGGAAGGTGGATGGAATGCAAATAGGAACCGCAGGGATGAAGCGGGATAACTGTTGTTACATAGAAGGATTGCAATCATTGAGATGAAACAAAGTGTATGATTTGTTGAATGTAAAGCTGATGAGCTTGTCTGTAAACCTTCACTCAGTTCACAATAAAAAGTAAAAAAAAAAAAAAAAAAGTAGCCTTTAATGCCTTTAAATATTTGTCCAGAAATGAACTAAGAAAGCCTCGATTTAACATTTCAGCGTAAAGATAAAAAAGTCTAATGTCTTTCAGCCAGTCATTGTACTGCCCTTTTGTGCCTGGCTTTATGAAGTTGTTAAACAGTTTTCCTTGGAAAACTTTCACGAAGAAACTACCTAATGGGGGCCAGCTGCAGTCCTAGATTGTATGAACACTTTGATAGAAACCACATTAAATAGCAACACTGGTTCACACATCAATTTTGCCATGTTAAATCCCAGCTCGGGCACGTGGAGAGTTGATGTGATATTGACTTTTTCATCATCATCATTGCGGAAAATATGATTTGGTCTGGCTCGGTCATTAGCAGACATAAAGCAGAACAATCTCAAGCTGCCTTAAGAAAACTCAACATGGTCACAAAGTTTTTTGCTTTTTTTTTTTTTGTCATTGGAGTTCATTGAAGCAGGTGAGGGTCAAGGATTACCAGAAAAATAGTTCCCTGAGTGTTAGTTGTTGGGTTGCTTTTCCTCTTTGCAAACTGTGGTAGCTGGGCGGCCTCACCAGTACTGACAGAATTTTTTTTTTTCTTTTGCTGATTGCCACTGCTTTGGTATTTCCCTTTGGTGCAATCTCTGAACTTCATTGGTTCCAGATGTCTCACCCTTTTGCCTCTATTGGCACCCGAGTGGGAGAGGGTACAAATGGCCCAGCAACCACTTAATAGATCCATATGGAGAAAGAAACAGGAGTGTCTTTTGAGCAACAGTATCCTAGATTAGAACCCTAATTCAGCCAAGGACCAGCTGGTTCAACCTAGATCAACAATTCCATTGGGTACCATTTATCCCCATTTTACAAACGAAGAAACTGAAGGAACATCGGGTAAGAGCACAGGTTTAAAGTCAAACAGACACAGATTTCACTCCTAGCTCTATCTCCTTCTACCTGCATAACTTCCTCTGAACTTCAGATTTCTTTTTATCTATAAATTAGAGATAAATAGTGCCTCATAGAGCTGTGGTGAGGATTAAATGAAATAACACTTATAAGCTGTCTCACATAGAGTAGGCACAAAATAATGAAAATGATTGTGATGATTATGTAAGGAAGACAAAGGAGGCCAGGGCAGATGGTTGAACATGGAGAAAGTGTTTGGTGAACTATCCTAGTTCTCAGTGAGGAGAAATTTTGGGGCCCCACTCCAACACATTATCCAATATCGAGAGGTATTTTTCATTTGCCATGAATGAGGGGAAATGCAACTGGTGTTTACTAGGTCAAGGCCAGAGATACTGTTAAACATTTTACAACACACAGATCAACCCCTACAATACAAAATGATCTGGCCTAAATTGTCAGTAGTGCTGAGCTTGAGAAATCAGACTCTTATTTAAGAAACATCATTTATGGAGTGTGTTGGGACTTTTCTCTGCTATTCATAGAGTTTTCAGTGACTAGCGATTCGGAAGTAGTTCGTCACTCTTTCTTCCTAGTCTGTCTTTGTCTGGAAGCTCATCTGAAACCTGTCCACCATGGGTGACCCTGCTGGTTATTTGAAATACTGGTGGCAGAGCCCTCAGAATTACAGCAACTCAAACCACCACAGCACGACAGACAGACGAGTGGTGGCCGTTTTGCACTGGGCAAATCTGCTGCACAGGAATTTTTTAAAGTGTTGAAGAGCAGAAATGTCAGCTTGAGGACTAAGGTGCGCCTGACCCAAGCCATGGTATTTTCAATAACCTCATATGGATGCGAAAGCTGGATAGTGAATAAGGAAGATCGTAGAAGAATTGATGCCTTTGAGTTGTGGTGTTGGAGGAGAATACTGAAAGTGCCATGGACTGCCAAAAGAACCAATAGATCTGTTTTGGAAGAAGTGCAGCCAGAGTGCTCCTTGGAGGCCAGGATGGCCAAACTTCGTCTCTCATACTTTGGACATATTGTCAGGAGGGAACAGTCGCTGGAGAAGGATGTCATGCTGGGTAAGGTGGAAGGTCAGAGAAAAAGAGGAAGACCCCCAATGATATGGATTGGCCAGGTGGCATCATTGATGGCATCAAGTGTGGCAGTGGTAGTGAAGCTGGCCCAGGATTGGACATTGTTTTGTTCTGCTGTGCATCGGGTCGCTATGAGTCGATTCTGACTCGATGGCACCTGACAACAACAACCACATTGGGACTTTTATGAATCCATTTAATTTAGTAGTTTGTTGCTGTTGTTAGGTACTATGAGTCAATTCCGACTCACAGCCACCCTATGCACAACAGAATGAAACACTGCCTAGTCCTGTGCCATTCTCACAACTGTTACGTTTGTGTCTAGTGCTGCTGCCCCTGTCCACCTCGTTGGATGTCTTCCTCTTTTTTGCTGACCCTCCACTTTACCAAGCATGATGTCCTTCTCCAGGGACTAGTCCCTTCTAACAAAATGTTCAAAGAACATGAGATGAAGTCTCATCATCCTTACTTCTAAGAAGCATTTTGGCTGCTTCTCTTCCAAGACAGATCTGTTTTGTTCTTCTGGCAGTACTTTCAGTACTTTGATTTAGTAGATAGCTTTATATATTTATTTTTCTCTCCAGTTCATGTGGATTATACACTCTAAAATAGCACAATTATCTACAAAGCTGAAAATAAGTGAGCAATAAGTAAATGAAAAGATGTTCAATATCATTAATCATTATGAAAATATAAATAAAATATCATTTCACACCCACTGGCTATTATAGTAACAAACAGAAAAGAACAAGTGTTAGTGAGGATATGCAGAAATTGACAAATCTGCTGCCCAAGCCCTCAATAAAGTGTTCAACAGCAAAGATGTCAGTTTGAAGATATAGGTACACCTGATCCAAGCAATATTTTCAATAGCTTCATATGCATGTCAAAGGCAGACAATATAAAATGGTGTAGTCACTGTGGAAAACAGTTCAGTCTTTCCTCAAAGAGCTAAATATAGAATTGTTATTGTTGTTGTTAAGTGCCATGAGTTGGTGCTGACACATAGTGTACCTGCATAGGGTGTCCAAGTAGCGGCTGGTGAGTTTGAACTGTTGACCTTGTGGTTTAAACCGACCATGTGGTCTAGTGCTTACATTACAGTGCCACACCAGGACTCCCTAGAATTACCGTATCACCTAGCAATTTCATTCCTAGGAATATGCCCCAAAGAAATGAAAGTGGGAATTCAGATACTTGCATACTAATATTTTTAACAGCATTACTCACACACAATAGCTCCAAGGTGGAAACAACCAAAGTGTCCATGAACAGATGAATGGTCCAACAAAATATGGTATGTATATAAAATGGGGCATTCTTCAACTATAAGGAGAAAGGAAGTTCTGATATGTGCTACAACATGGATGGACTTTGAAAATATTAGACTAAATGAAAAAGTCAGATTAAAAAGATGACTACCATATGATTAAATTTACAGCAGATGTCTAGAATAGGCAGATTCATTAAAAAAAAAAAAAGTAAGTAGAGATTGTCAGGGACTGGGGAAGGGAGAAAGGAGTAAGGAGTTCAATGGATACACTTTCTAAACTTTGGGAAATAGTGATGATGATTATACATCATTGTGACTTGTAATTAATGACTGAATGGCACACTTAGTTTTTTTTTATGTGCTTTATATTTTACAATAAAGATATAGTAATATATCAAGGTCACCTGGTCATAGATTCCATCATGGTAAAGTCTCCTTTGGAATAGTATTGCCTGGAGTGCCTTATCATCTTTATTGCCATATCCCATTCCCAGAATAAGGAGCTCTGGTAGTGTAGTGGTTACGAATCGGACTGCAAACCACATGGTCAGCAGTTCGAAACTACCAGCTGTTCCGCAGGAGAAAGATGAGACTTTCTGCTCCCATAAAGATTTACATCCTTGGAAACCCTATACAGGGTTGCTATGAGTCGGAACCGACACCAAGGAACATAATAACAACAACATTCCCAGTATATAGATGATTGCATTATTTCTGAACTTGTAGTCTCTCTTCAATCTGAATCAGGTAAACAAGGTCCTGGTACCGTAGTGGTTACGAATCGGGCTGTGAACCGCAAGGTCAGCAGTTCGAAAGGACCAGCTGTTCCGCGGGAGAAAGATGAGGCTTTCTGCTCCCATAAACATTCACAGCTTCGGAAACCCTGTACAGGGTCGCTCTTAGTCGGAACCGACTCCACGGCACACAGCCATCATACCTCTAAATGCTAACTCTGTACAATAGACTGTGAGACTATTTTCGTCCTTTTAAAGGAGTCCTCATGTGACACTGTAGGGCAAGCACTGGACTGCTAACCGCAAGGTCAGTGGTTGAAACCCACTAGCTGCTCCTTGGGAACCCTATCCAGGGTCACTATGAGCTGGAAATTACTTGACAGCATTTAACCAAAGGTGAATGATTGCTGCTGCTGCATGCGTCCATGGGGATGCAACGCTGAACAGCCCTGTGTAGGGTTTCTGAAGCTATAAATCTGTGTAAGAGCAGAAAGCCTAAGCCTCATCTTTCTACTGTGCAGCGACTGGTGCTTATTAGGCCAGTACAAAACTCACTATGCTACCGGGCTCCCTTTAAATGTGAGCAGAGAGACAAATAAGAGCCTGCAACCCCATGGACCTGGGTCTCGTGTAAATGGACCTGAGTCACTTTGTGGAGACAGTTTGGTTCTGCAAGTGAGTTTGCCTTGAAAAACCAGAAAATTTTTACTTCTTTATAAAAAGTACCATCATGAATATTTATAAAGATTTTAAAAAGCAGTTTATAAGAGAAAAATGCACACATGACTGTACATTGGGTTGTTATAAAAAAAATAAGACTGTAATTAAAGAAAAAGGAGGTAGAGAGTTATGCCAGGAAGGAGGAATATGATAGTTCTTGGTAATGAAATGATCAATTTAGTTCTGAGCTCCCTGGTAGCCAAGTTAAAAAGGAAAATATGTCTTCAATTTTCTTTAAAAAAAAGAAAGAAAGCTAGATAAAGCAAAAGAAATCTTCTGCCTTAGAGTTAGATTCTAGGCAGACTTTCTAAATGGATTCTGATATTTATAAAGAGCATTGTATACAACAGTCCACGGTGTTTTGCAAAGAATGTCATGCTTTAAGTAATTTTTTAATATTAACCTAATGTTGAATGAAAGCATTCCTACGTGGAGCTAAGCTCAATCAGTCGAAAGAAATTACTTTCTGATTACTCAATCTGTCATAAAATTAGGGCTTGGAGAGTCTGAAGGATTGGGTAGTCAACATCCTAATTTAATATTATTTATTTATTTTTTTACTTTGTAGAGTATGGTGTGGCGCTGTGGATTAATGTGCCAGACTATAAAGTCATTTGAACTACAAGGTCAGCAGTTCAAGCTCACCAGCTGCTCTTTGGAAACCATATACAGGGTCACTATGGGTCAGAACTGACTCAACGGCACTTCACCACAACAGAGTATGGGACACTAGCTAGAATCCTGAGTCCCACCCAGAACCTTCAGAGTTGGTACATTTGCATTTGAGAAGACATGCAGACCAACCCAGAATTGCAGGGAGAACAGGAGATGCAAGCAGAGAAAAAAAGTGGACAGTTTGGCGTTTTGAATTTCCGAGGTATCAAAGCAAGGAAAGTTGGCCCATAAGAGAAACCCCTGCAAGGACTGAAAGTTAAGGGAAACTGGCAAATCATGCCTGCTGGTGACCACCTGGATCTACGTGTGAGTAGAATTGGGGGAAATGCAGCAATGAAGACACAGATGAGTTTGGACTAGCAGGTGTTGGACCTTGAGATAAGAGGAGTGGGAAGGCAGATTGGTTGGAAGTTTAGGGAGTTGTGTGAACTCCTGAACCCTCAGTCACTGACCTAGCCCATGGGGACTAGGACTGAGAGTGAGGGTGCCAGCTGATTTGAAATGCAGGGAGGCTTGTGTGAACTCCCAAATTTGCAGCTGGTACCCATTTAAACGACGTATTGCCTTAGGCAAATCTGCTGCGCAAGACCTTTTTAAAGTGTTGAAGAGCAAAGATGTCAGCTTGAGGACTAAGGTGTGCCTGACCCAAGCCATGGTATTTTCAATAACCTCATAT
>NW_006408813.1:509360-538539 GCF_000296735.1 Chrysochloris asiatica | reverse complement strand
ATTAATATATGTTATTTTCTTTTGTATGTGTGCATCAAATATTTTTTGCTCATTTGTGACATATAGAATGAAAATCGAGTCGGTGCAATTTTGGTTGTATGTTTTAGTTATATCATGTTAGGCACAAGTATGACTTTGCAATTTTCTTTATTTAGAGATTATGCATATAGTTTATAGGTGTCAAGTTGACAAGGGTAGAATGTAATGGTTAGGGTTATGTGTCAACTTGACTAGGCTGGGATTTCCAGGGGTTTAGCAGTTGGGATGGGTTTATTCCTATGGTGACAAAACCTAATACAGGCAGAGTTAGCTCTATGATGAGCTGCTATGAGAAGTCAATCAATTAAAGGGATATCAGGGGTGTGGTCTCCTCCCAATGTAATGGACACTTGGGAACCACTCTTTCTCTCTTCCACTGGGGACCTGGGACTGTAAGATAATAAACTTCTCGATATATATAGAGCTCTGGTAGCATGTTGTTGTTGTTGTTAGGTGCCATCGAGTGGAACCAACTCATAGCGAACCCATGCACAGCAGAACGAAACAATGTCTGATCCTGGGCCAACCTAACCACCGCTGCCACACTTGAGTCCATCAATGATGCCACCTGGCCAATCCATCTCGTTGGGGGTCTTCCTCTTTTTCTCTGACCCTCCACCTTACCCAGCATGACATCCTTCTCCAGCGACTGTTCTCTCCGGACAATATGTCCAAAGTATGAGAGACGAAGCTTAGCCATCTTGGCCTCCAAAGAGCACTCTGGTTGCACTTCTTCCAAAACAGATCTATTGGTTCTTTTGGCAGTCCATGGCACTTTCAGTATTCTCCTCTAACACCACAACTCAAAGGCATCAATTCTTCTACGATCTTCCTTATTCACTATCCAGCTTTCGCATGCATATGAGGTTATTGAAAATACCATGGCTTGGGTCAGGCAATACCTTAGTCCTCAAGCTGACTGACATCTCTGTTCTTCAATACTTTAAAAAGTTCCAGCGCGGCAGATTTGCCCAATGCAATACGTCGTCTGATCTCCTGACTGCTGCTCTGCGAGTGTTGATAGTTGATCCAAGAAGAATGAAGTCCTTGATAACGTCAATCTTTTCTCCATTGATAAGAACGTTGTTTATTGGTCCAGTGGTGAGGATTTTTTGTTTTCTTGACATTGAGATGCAATCCATACCAAAGGCTGTGCTCTTTGATCTTCATAAGTAAATGTTTCAAGTCCTCTTCACTTTCAGCAATCAAGGTTATAGGGAAGTTTATATCAAGGAAATGGCTCACACAGTTGTACATGAAGAAGAGTCCCAAGTCTGTGGGTCAGATGAACTAAGATGGGCAAGTCAGATGGCAAGTAGGCATCCAGGTCCGGCAGGCAGGCAGACAGGCCTGGCAGGTAATAAGGCAGGTGCTGATGACTCCCAGGTTGGATCAGGCCACAGGCTCAAGTCCAAAGAACTGAAGGTCATGGGATGAGCCAGATGCAAGATCCCTAACCAGCCAAAAGCAAGCAAGCTTTGCCTGATGCCTAATATATTGGAAGCAGGCCAAACCCCTGAGGAGACTTTTTTTCAGTTGCTTGGTTGCTCATAGCAGACCTGACTATAGAGTTGACTATGTTATCTATGTCATCATTGGGATAAGTACTTCTCAACTTTCAAACCACTGAGCATCCTAGCCCAGTCAAATTGCCACAAAACCTTAACTATCAATCTGTCAGATAAATTAATGCTGCTGCCACCAATTCTTTGTGGCAAGATAGTGGTTTAGAGTAATCTCCAGGTAGAAAGTATCATGGCTTCTGGACTCTATCTACTGTGATCCTCTAGGCAGCAAAAAGTTGGAGCTGTAGTCCTGACTCATGTATCCAACACACTAATGTTGTTCAGTGCCATAGATTCGGTTCCAACTCATAGTGACCCTATGTACAACAGAGTAAACACTGCTTAATCCTGTGCCATTGTCACAATCAGTCACATGTTTGAGCTTATTGTTGTAGACACTGTGTCAACCCACCTCATTGAGGGTTTGGTGAAATTGAATGATTTTATATGGCTCTTATAGCCATACTATGTAACTCCCATGAAATGATTGGGGGACAATAAAAAAATAGTTTATGAAACACTAATGTGGGGATTAGTCAGTATTACCATCCTGCTGGGCATAAAATGAGTCATCTTAAAGCAGGAATGGGGGATCTCAGGAAGATCAAGAAAGAAGAGCGAGGAGAGAAGCAGAACCTTTGGACCCTGAGATCCTTACAAACCTTGTCGATCTAGGAGGTAGACAATTGTGACACTGGAGAAGTGTTGGCTAAGTGGTGAAGTGGAAACAGAACCAATAACATAAGAAACTGAAGTAAAGTTGAGTATTTTCAGGAAGGAGAATGGGGTGCCTCCATGTACTTAATCAAGAAAGCTAGGTTTTCTGACCCACAGAGCTAGAGATGAGCCCCTTTGGTGGAGTGGTGTGTCCTTTGGGCATTTATTGGCAGAGGTCAAGGGGTTGTGTGGCTGAAAGGGCATGGCTAAGAAGAGACTGTCCTGACTGAAGAATAACTGTATCTTGAGTATTTCTGATCATGAATAAACTCCATAATTGTGAATAATGTTTGTGAGTTCTGTGTGACGGTTGTAACAGAGAATTAAACCAAGAAGACAAATAGAAAATGCTGGGGGTGGGCAGTGTGTGTTAAAATTGGTAAAGAAGAAAAGGGTGGAGGCATGTCTGACTTCATAGGAATCAGCCTTGGTCAGTTGCTTATGAAGTAAGAGGAAGTCAGATGTGGCCCCCATGACATTCTTACAAAGGTCTTGCTCTTTTTCACTGACTCTCTACTTTGCTAAGCATGATTTACTCCAGGGACCAGTCTTTCCTGATATCATGTGCAAAGAAATCAAGATGAAGTCTCACCATTCTTGCTTCTAAGGAGTATTCTGGATGCACTTCTCCCAAGAGAGATTTGTTAGTTCTTTTAGCAGTCCATGGTACTTTCAATATTCTTTGCCAACTTCAGAATTCAAAGGCATCAACTTTTCTTCAGTCTCCCTTATCTATTCATTGTCCTGCTTTCACATGCATTTGAGGCAATTGAAAATTCCATGCTTCAGTCAGATGTGCTTTAGTTCTCTAAGTGACATCTTTGCTTTGTAAGGCTTTAAAGAGATCTTTTGCAACAGATTTGCCCAATATAATACGTCATTTAATTTATTTGCTGCAACTGGAACTGCCAAGACTTAAACTGAATTCAGAAGAGCACATGGAATGAAAGAGATCACTGCTGACATCAGATGGACATTGGCTGAAAGCAGAGACTACCAGAAAGATGTTTACCTGTGCTTTATTGACTATGCAAAGGCTTTGGATTGTGTGGGTCATTCTTCGCATTGCGAAGAATGGGTATTCCAGAATTTTCATTGTGCTCATGAGGAACCTGTACATAGACAAAGAGGCATTTGTTAGAACAAAACAATGGGTGTTTTAATGGCTTAAAATCAGAAAAAAAGGAGTGCCAGGGTTGTATCCTTTCACCATACTTACTCAATCTGTATATTGAGCAAAGAATCCAAGAAACTGGATTATATGAAGTAGCATGTGGCATCAGATTTGGAGGCTGACTCATTAACAACCTTGTATGCTAGGAGCAGGAGTCCTGGTGTGACGTTGAGAGCTAATGCGTCAGACTGCAAAGTCATTTGAACTGCAAGGTTGGTGGTTCAAGCTCACCAGCTGCTCCTTGGAAACCCTATACACTGTCGTTATGGGTCAGAATCGAGTGGATAGCACTTAACAACTTAACAACAATGCTAGGAGCAAAGAGTACTTGAAATACTGATGAAGATCAAAGACTACATTCTTCAGTATAGCTTGCACCTCAATGTAAAGAAAACAAAACAAAAATTCCTCCCCAAGGGAGCCATAAGCATCATGATAAATGGAGAAAGATGATGTTGTCAAAGACCTCATTTTTCTTGGATCCACAATCGACACTCATGGAAGCAGCAGTGAAAAAAATCCAAAGACATATTGCCTTAGTCAAATCTGTTGCAAATTACCTATTTAAATTGTTCAAGAGCAAAGATAGCATTTTGAGAACTAAGGTGCCCATGATGCAAGCCATGGCACTTATAATTGCCTCATATGCATGTGAAAATGGTACAATGAATAAGGAAGACCATAGAATAATTGATTCATTTGAATTATGGTGTTGAAGAAAAATATTGAAAGTATCATGGACTGCTAGAAGAACAAATTTGCATTGGAAGAAGTACAGTCAGAATGCTCCTTAGAAGCCAGGATGGGGAGACTTGTCGCTCATACTTTAAACATGTGCTCAGGAGAGACCAATCCCTGGAGAAGAACACCATGCTTGGTAAAATGGAGGGTCAGCGAAAGGAGGAAGACACCCAATGAGATGGATTGACACAGTGGCAGCAGCAATGGGCTCAAACGTAACAACTGCGAGGATGGCGCAGGACAGGGCAGTGTTTCGTTCTGCTGTGCACAGGGTTGCTATGAGTCAGAACTGATGCAGCAAGAACACCAAACTTTCATGGGTATTGACTGAGGAGCCAAGTTAAATGAAATATGTGACAACTTCGATCTTTTCTCCATTCATCATGGTGTTGCTTTTTGGTACTAGTTGTGAAGGTTTTTGTTTTCTTTACATTGAGGTTAAACCAATATTGAAGGCTGTGGTCTTTGATCTTCATCAGTATGGATTTTAAGTTCTCTTCACTTCCAACAAGGAAGGCTATGTCAGCTGCATGTCGCAGGTTCTTAATGAGTCTCTCCCTCCCATCCTGATGTCACGTTCTTTTTCATGTAGTCCAGCTTCTCAGATTGTTTGCTCAACAAACAGATTGAATAAGCATGGTGAAAGGATACACCTCTGACACACGCCTTTCTGATTGTATCTATGTACACTGGTTGCACATGACTACAATGAAGTGTTCTGCGATTCCCATTCTTTACAATCTATAGTTTGTTATGATTCACACAGTTGAATGCTTTTGCACAGTCAATAAAGCAAAAGTAAACAGCTTTCTGGAATTCTCTGCTTTTAGTCAAAATCCTTCTGACGGTAGCAGTGATATCCCTTGTGCCATGTCCTCTTCTGAATCTGGCTTGAATTTCTGGCAGCCAGCTGTGGCGCTACTGCCGGAACCATGTTTGAATGATCTTCAGCAAATTTTTAGTTGCATGCGATAGTCGTTCTGTTCTATGGTTTCCACATTCCATAGGATCTCCTTTCTTTGGAATGGGCACAGTAGTAGGTGTGCCACATTAATTTTGTAAGTACTGACAGCACTAGAGTTTTTGGCAGGAATATTACAGCTGTTCTTCTCTGTCACTCAACTTACTGTCTGCAAACATGAGCCACACTGCTTATGGATGTATCAAATTATTTCATCTTAGTGCATTCATTATAATATGCAAAATTGTACAAGACAGTTGCAGCTAGCTGATTTGGCTCTCAATGTTTTTTTTTTCTGGCTGCTTCTGGTACAATTGCTCTTCCTCCTCCTGTACTCTAAGAGTGTTTGAGAAGGATTGTTTTGGAGGGAACTTGAAGGAAAAAGGAACCAGATCCTTAAGGAATGAGTTCCATTGGAGGTATAAGAATCATTAGACTTTCCAGGAAAATGGGGGGAGGGGAGGTTTGGGCATGAAGGGGAGTGGTTAGGAGCAAGGATCTGTAGGCTAGAAAAAATAAAAGTGGAAAATATCTCATGGGGATGTGAAATGGAACCTTCAGTAAAGGTTTACTCCAGAACATCAATTCTGTAAATCTAATTTGCTGAAGTAACTACCCCCACGTGCCACCTTGTACCTCCCCCTGCCACGCCATCTATATATTTTTTATAAGTGCTACCAAATGGCTTCAGTTTTTAATTCTTTACTTTCCGTTTTACGGCCTACAGCTTCATACAAACGTGTGAGTGCCTTCTCCAGATGGACTGTGCACCTCATTTGGGAAGAAGGGCAGCCGATTTTCATCATCTGGGCCTTTAAGAACTCTCTAGGTAGCCCTAAAATACATAAAAGTGCAAATGGTGGACAGGAAATTTAGCAATGTCTCATGCGGACCAGTCCCGGTTTGGATTGTAGTCAGTCCGTTTGCTTTGACTGGTGGTTGGTAGTACCAGGCTGGGCGGCAGGCTAGGACGGAGCGGGGGGAGGGGCGTGCGCCGAGCCCAGATCGGCTCCAGCTAGGTGCAGCTTTTCATTCTGCAATTGCTTTCTGGGCAGCAGTTTCCCAGTGGTCCTGGTTGCTTCATTCCGATCTTGGCCATCTGGCTCTGTTCACGAAATTCCTCAGGCTCTTCCAACTGATGTTTTCCCACCACGTGGCCACAAATTGAACTACTCGCTTTGCCTAGAGCTTTTAATTGGTTTAAATAATAAACTCCCCAAGTCTTTGTTGGCACACAGAACTGAGCACACAATTGCAAATGAGTTGGGCAACCTGCTTTGATTCGGTGATTAGTCATTGCTCTTAATTGTTTTTACAATTTCCACCTGAGCGATCAGGAAATGAAGCGCCGCCGCCTCACACTTCGAGCAAGTTGCAAAGAGCCTAACTATGGTATTTCCTTATTGACTGTTTCCTCGCCTGGGAGGAGGCTGCCTTACCCTGTTGTGGCTTGGGAGGCGGTCGCCGCACAGCTGAAAGTCAAACCTTGGCATTTTAAGCTGATTCCCGTCTGACTCTGGGAAGTGATGGAGACAGATTAAGCCCCGCAGCATAAAAAGGGACAGACCTCCAACAGGCCTCTGAGGCCCCGGTTACACCAGAGCATAAACACGGAAAACACGAACGGGGCTTTAGGAGACAGAGCTTTCCTCCTGTCTCAATAGAGGACGTTTTTTGTTTAAGGCGTTTTTGTTTTGTTTTGTTTTGCTTAGCTCTCGTTTATTTTCCTTCATCGTTGGTGCAGATGGCAGATTAGCGATGCCTTTGGTTTTTTTTGTTTGGTTCTGTTGTATTTTCCTTTGGTGGTCAGGTCTCTGAACTTCTGAAGCGGAACTATCAGCAACTGTAATATAGACTTTTTTTTTTTTTTTGAAGATAAGTTTGTTTTTTCACGTTAAAACTTTTCATGAAAATTCCCATATGGACACTGTTTCCTGTGTCAGGAATGTATCCCACACCCACCAATCACCAACCACCTACTCCTTGTCCCTTTAGTAGTTGTCTATCAAGATTCAGCCCAAAGGGCTGCTCCTCTACAATATCTTCCTGACCGTACCCCCTAAGTGGAAAGGTTAATACCTTCTTCCCTGTATGCTCTAGGGGTACCTGGAGTATAACTGTATAGGAGTTATTTGTTGGTATGTCCCTCCCTTGTTATTACAGTATGTGCTTCCGAGAGAGAACCAGGAAGCATTGAGGAAAGATTTCTTAAGTCTCTATGACACTTGACTATAAACCATAAATTTGGAGGTTCGAGTCCATCCAAAGGACTCCTGGTGTGGTGCTGTAGGATCATCACTGGACTGTGAACCACAAGGTCAACAGTTCAAACCCATTGACTGCTCCTACGAAATCCAATATAGGGTCATTATGAGTTGGAGTCGATTCAACCACACTTAACAATAGTCCATCCAAAGCCTCATCATCGCTTTTTGGAAGCCGTTGAAAATTCCATGGAGTACAGTTCTTCTCTGAAGCATATACATTAGAATAAATTCCAGCCAACTGTTTTTTGTTGTTTTGTTTTTCCATGAAATCTGTACAGCTGCAATCTTCTAGAAAGGCAACTAGGGTAATCCTAGAAACAATACCATAATAGGAAACACTTAAAGCTTACTTTGTATCAGGAGATTCTAAAAACCAAAGTCCAAACTCCTAACCTCCTTGTGCCTCTGCCTCTCTTTATAAAGTAGTAGCAGACACAGTAACCCTTTCTCACAGATCTTACATTTAAATTGAGGCCACCAAACATGATTGGTGGAACAAATCAGTCAAGCACAGAGCATTGTGCAATCAGCTGTAACACTACACAGAGCAAGAGCCTTAGAAATTTGTGTGAAGAAAAAGTAGGCTCCATCGAAAATACAATAAACCAAAGAAACAAAAACCAATCAGAACCTGGGACAAGCTGCTATTTAAAGCTTCCAGTAGCTTCTTCCTTTTGTTTCTGGAATTCATCCTTGGAAAAATATTACCTTCTTCTTTTAGGCAAATCCAATGAACCTTTGATTCTTCCAAGCCAAGTCCAGATTCTGCTCTAGAATGAAGAAATTGTGAAAAGAAGACCTAAAGTACCCTGCAGAAGAACATACATTGCAGGTTTCTTGAAGGGTTGGGAGTCCGAGTTGCATCTCTGCAGAGGTTATGATGTTGTCAGTTGGGAACAAGGAAGGCTTTCCTTTCTCTTTGGGCCTTGAAAGAGAAAGTCATGGGGATGACCTTTGGATACTCTGAATAAGGTTGAAGACACCTTCTCTCTGATGAGAGTTAATATAGCTCATCAACATGGCAATAGGTGATGGATCATCTAAAGAAACAGCCAGTTGGTGGTAGCCCTTATGGACAGGCATGGTCATTAAAGCCTAGGAAACATGACAATGAATAACCAATGTTAAGCTTTGTTTTACTGCACTGTAATTCTTCTCTGTTATCCCTAAGTCTTCAGTAAAATTTTGTTAAACTCCATAGTCTGATCTTAACTTTGTGACGTGGTTTGCTGTGATGTGGATTGTTATGACATGGCTTGACAACAGCAGCAGACTTGGGAAAGTTGGTTGTTTAAGTAGGCAAGAGATAACCAGCAAAGAAACCTAACTAAACCAGTGGTCTAGACTGGAGGTAACAAACGAAAATCAGAATAAATGTATTGTAGTCATTCCCCAAGGACTCCCATGAATTCTTGGTAAAGGGAATCTGATATGAAGATTAGCTTTTCTTTAAACCAGGTGACACATAGCTCAGGCAAAATTGAGTCTTGCTGAAGTCATAACCCTTGTGGGTTAGCTTGTTCTTCTAAGCTGAGGAAATCTCTTTTTCCACACTTCCATGATTGCTGAGGCATGGAACGGGGAAGCACGGAGAATCCTGCAATGGTTCATACATAAAACTTTTGGTCACATCTCACTGGCCGAAGCAAGTGCCTAATGCCAGAAGGATTAAGGAATTGTAATCCCACCATGCACCTGGCAACATTTGATGAACAACATTAATGACTGCCGTGGGGGGTGGGGGTGGGGGAGAGGGATTGGGAGCTCAAACTTAACTCCAGTTCTAAGACTGGAGAAGTTGGAGGCATTTGGGTTTCAGCTCAGGGTCGAAAATTTGGCATGTATGAATTCAACAAATATTTATTGAGCACCTTCTAACTGAAAGGTGGGAGGTTTGGAGAAAGATGTTGTCATTTGCTTCTGTAAAAGGTTCAACCTTAGGAACCCTATAGGGTAGTTCTACTCTGTCTTATAGGGTTTCTGTGAATCAGAATCAACTAGATAGCAACAATTAGTGTATATACTAGGCACTTTTTTTTTTAAGCACTGGGGTACAGTCTTTTTTTTTTATTGTGAATTATATGATAGTTTACATGAGAGAACTTTAGTTTTACATTCATTCCATCCTATATCGTTTCATTGCCATGGTTCCAATCCCCTCCATGCATCATCAACCGACCAAAGGGTATACCCTACAAACCCGCTCCCTACACTCCCCCCAGTCCCTCTCCCTCTCTGGCTCCAAAGTCCCCAGCTGCTTCATTACTCCACGTCATCATCTCTGCCTCTATCTCAGGCATCGCTGTTTCTCTGGGTAGGGTCCCGCTCTCGGCTCTTCTCCGTTGATGGTCCTAGAGACCTCCGCTCCTAGACTGGAGAATTAATCACTCCCTTCCTTGCTACAAAATGTCTACCTTTACATTTCCAACCCTCACAATCAGTCCTGATAACAATTATTCACTATTGTATCACAAGTGACCCATCTGCATTTCATTTCATCAGCTCCGCCTAGACAGATTGGATAGTACTCACTGGAGATTCTGCCTTCCTCCATGCCCCCTAGCTCTAGGTTCCCTCTTGAAAGCTTGTAAGCCAGTCACTTCTTGCCTTTGTAGTCCCCCCCACCCATTTGGGTATCCAATGTCCAAGTTGCCCATCTCTGTCTACTCTGTGTGTGGAGGGGGTGGGAATGTTTCTTGCTGTAAGGATTTGTTCCCTCTTTTGAGTCACTGTATCCATAGGTGTAGGTCAAGTTCATCAAATTGTATAAGATCACTCTTTTTTCCCTCTTCTTTCTTCTCCTGGCTGAGCTCTGATCATCCAGTCATCTGGGCCAGGGCACGTGGGTACCATCTGCAAGTGTGGGCGTTCTTGTTCTCTGGAACTCTGTGGCCACGCCACTGACTCTAGGCCCAAGAGTCCCCAGGTCTCCTCACACTGCTGGCCAATCTGGGTCCACAGAAGTCCACCGATCATTGTAGGGTTCAGCTTGCCGCTTCATTGCTGCTTTTACCCCACTTCCCCCTATCTGTGATGCGTGTGGTCACCAATCAGAGCGTGTATTTCCTTTAAGTCTTAGTCTTGGAAGGGGGTTTGCATTGAGGGGACCCGGCCACTTGCCTTGATGTTTCCTGGGGGAAGCGATTTGTTTGATCTTGTAGTAACAGTCCATCTGCCTCTATTGTTTTGTATTTTTCCTGTAGGTCTTTCTTTCCAGAAGTATCTTCTGTTCTTCTAGCCGCTCCAGGCTGGTCTGCTCGTCCTTTCATGTGGAAATTTCTCATCTCTGGAGATCTGGGTGTGGTTCAGGTTTCTACCTATAGTCTTATGTATTGCAAAGGCTCTGCTGGAAGCCTCCTTCACTGGGTACGCTGTAGCCCCATTTTAGATATTCCAATCATATATAGGCAGAAGACGGACTTACAAGCTTTCTATGGTGATTTCTGACTATTCCTTTCTCTCTCCCTCCAGTGTCTTCTCTATATTATAATGCAAGGAAAACAAGATTCAAAAAACAGCCAAGCATCTTAACACCATTCCCCCCATCCCCCATTCCAACCATGACTCAATCCCTGTACCCCAGAGCCCTGCAGTTCCAAGGTTGTGCATATATCATCCTTTATCTCTGTACTGGGGTACATTCTTATGAAAAACAAACATGGTCATGTGTTTAAGGAGTTTACATTCTAGTGGGGGCAGACAGACAATAAATCTGTTTCTCTGGAGTGATCAATCCTTGAACTGATACCCTATCTGAAGACGCTTCACATTCTGCTAGATGACCTGGGTGAGTGGTATGGCCTTCTGACAACTGCTTGTTATGCTAGAGCATCTGAGTATGGCATTCAAGGACCTGGGTCCACTGCATTCTTGTTCATTCAGTTGTCATTCTTACCACTTCTAGGGCTGAGCTAGGGGCTGTGTCCATGCTAAGCTCTCTATTGGCTTCTATAGTACAGTCTTATTATAGAAACCAGATCCCTAGAAGACCCCTGGGTTCTACATCGCATCATCCTGCTGACTGCATTCAGCTCTAGTCTGCTGGGCCCTTAGCAGAGACCCAGGGTTTCTGATTCTCTTGCTTTCATGCAGAAGGATATAGTGGCTAAGAGCACTAGTTTGGCCCTCATAAATATCAGCTCTGCCATTTCCTAAACCTCAGTTTTCTCATCTGTAAAGTAACAATAATAATAGTACCTACTTTATAGGGTTGTTGTGATACTTAAATCAGTTATACTTAAAGTACTTGCCACAGTGCAAGACACACGCTAAGTGTTCAGTATGTACTATTATGTATTGGCTCAGAATCAACTCTCATACTCTTAAAGTAAACCCTCCAATTCCTGAAATCAAAGGAGTCCATAGCAATTCCACAAGTCTCCTCTTATATTCCTCCTAAGACACTGGGCCACATACGCAAAGTGAATACTAAGAACAGCACAGAGCCGCCCATACTCACTAAGAAATATGCAACGCAAACTGCAATAATGACAGTGCTCTCCAGCCTCATGTCCATATCTGTGTGTCGTCCTGTTTCTTTCATCTTTCTTGGTTCCTTCTTGCTCTAAGATTTGGTAATTTTCACATGAATTTCATATAGTTTAAATCTAATCCCATATAAACAACCTATATATCTGAATGCATTTTTTTTTGGCAGAAAAATAAAGAAAATAACACATTACTTCTATCATCAAAAATGTACTTGTGAACTTCCTTAAAACAGATGTCAAACAGTTGATGTTACCAAAATATTGCACATCTTTGTACAGTATGACTATGACCAGAATAGATGAGACAGGAAGAGAGTTCTCATTCGGTAACTTTTTGGTCCTGGGATCAACATACATGGCCCAGTCGGGGCTTTGTTTTGTTTTGTTTTGACCAGTTTGTCAGTGGCCTAATGAAATTTCAACTGTGTGAAGTACAGGTATATAGCAAATTTGTGTGCACTGAACATATGTGAGAACTTGGGAGAAAGCCAGAGGGTCCCGAATGGCCCAAACCACAACCACCACAATGCTGGGCACTGAACAGTCCCTCACTCTGTGACATGACAAGCATATTTGGCTGTCTGCACTCTACAAGCATTTATCAAGTTCTTAGTACCTGAAGAGCACAGTGCTGGGCATTGCACTCCAAGTTTGCAGGTGATTAGGAAGAGGGAAAAGAGCAATATTGGCAGGGACATTAATAAGGAAGGAGAAATAACAACTCCAATAAGAAAGTACAAGAATATACAAAGTGCCACACTCTGAGAACATTTAGCATGAGTGAAAGTAGCTCTGCTCACTTCAGAAACCTTAAAGATACATTTATAATGCACTTGTATCCATACTGAAGCTGTTCTTTCAGAACTGTGATGCCAATTTTTTTTTTCAGAAAAGTCTAAAATTTTTCAGTGCCCTCTCTTCAAAAAGTAGAGAAAAGTCTAATATATGGCAATTACCTCAAGTGGTTAAAATAGAACATGTTTGATGTTTTTATTCAGGTATTCTGAGAAATGTGTCAGGCTTTCAGCCAGCTGAAGTTATCACTGCGGATGGCTTAGCACATTTGTCAGGCTCACTGCAGATCAATGTTTAGATCTTTCCAGAAGTAGCCTTTTCTGATTTTCCATAGGAAGTTGAGAGATGTGAAGGCCACTAAAGCAGCCATAAGCCTTGGGAAGTAATAAAACACAGAAACATGCCCGCTGCATCAGCATTGATTTATAGCCTCATCTTTGAGATATACTTGGAGTTTGGCAACTTTTCATCTGGGTTACCATCATCTCTCTTGGCCTCCGAACTGGTCTGTGGCTTCCAGTCTTGACCTGTAGTGTCTAATATCAACACAGTAGTCAGTGGGATCCTTCAAAAATGAAAATCAGATGTTGTCATTCCTTGAAAGTCTCCTGAAGTTCTCCATCATCCTCAGAATACAGAATCATCCAGGGCCTACAAGGCCCTGTGGCATTTGGCCTGTGGCAACCTTTTTATCTCCTTTCCTACTGTCTGTTCCCCACTTGCCCTGCTATCTGCTGGTCCTCAAACACCTCAGGCTTGCTATTTCCTCTCCCTAGCACAGTCTTTCCCCACACAGCCTTGTGACTTCATCTTTCATTTCCTTCAGATCACTACTTAGAGGCCACCTCCTCAAAGACAATGCCAGTCTGCCTAAGGTAGCCTCCAGCCCCCTCCTGCCCTGGGCTCTCTTCCTCCTCATAGGATGTTTTCTTTTCTTTCGGTAGCACTTTAGATTCCATATTTACTTATGTGTTGACTTTCGATCATAGCCTCCTAAAAGATAAGGTCCAGGTTTACCACCATATTATCAGCACAGAAAGAAGTGTCAGGTGTGTAGCTTGGATTCAATCCTTATTTGTTGAATAAATTTATGATAAACAGAGGCTTCTTTGAAAAATCTGACCATTACACTTGACCTCTCAAGAAGGCAGCTGAATGCCGCAGTGCGGGGCACTACCATCTCAATATGAGATGCTTTCTTTAATTGAATTCTTGCAAGTTTATATGGTAACATCCAAGAAAGGTTTACTCAAGCAATTTAGAAATTAGGTTGATTTAGTGTAATCATAGCACTTGGCTGTTTGGATGATTTTTAAATACTAATGTGACTCTTGATGCTCTCTGGCAGAGAACAATTATGGCATTTCAGAATGATTTTCACAGGCCACAGTGTCATGTCCTGACTCTTCTTCTTGGAAAGCTCCTGAGAACCTTCTAGAATATGAGAGCCAATGCCAGCAGCACTTGTCCTGGACTCTAGTGGGCCTGGTGACCCTTATAGAGCAGACTCCTAGGAAAGGGGAAATGTGAGTCAGACAGGCTGACTCAAGACAAACTTGTAAAGTGTGAGTTGATCCTTTCTAGAACCCCCATCTCTTTTTTTTTTTTTGTCTTTAGCAAGCCTTCCTGTTTAGTGCTCTCCTTGGGGACTTTTACTAGTATGTTGTTGTTGTTGTTATGTACCGTGGAATTGGTTCTGACACATAGCGACCCTGTACAGGGTTTCCAAGGCAGTAAATCTTTATGGGAGCAGAAAGCCTCATCTTTCTCCCACAGAACTGCTGATAGGTTCAAACTGCTGACCTTAAGGTTTACAGCCCAACTCATAACCACTACACTGTTGTTGTTGTTAAGTGCCGTCAAGTCGGTTCCGACCTATAGCGACCCTGTATAGGGTTTCCGAGGAGTGACTGGTGAGCTTGAACTGCTGACCTTGCAGTTCAAACTGCTTTGTACTCTGGCGCATTAACCCACAGCACCACACCAGGACTCTGAACCACTACACTAGAAGTCTATAATACACCGCAGCCTGGATGGAGTTTCACAGGTTCATCTTCGAAAACATAGTACATTTTAGAAGTGATGTGTCCTTGGAGAAGAATCCCAAAGAAGGCTACAAAAAGTTTATGGAAAAATGGAATGCAAAGATTATGGAACTTTTCCACGAACTTTTTGAAGTCCTCTTAGAGTTCTTGTTATAGTTGCTATTAAGTTGACCCTGTACAGGGTTTCCAAGGCTGTAAATTTTTATGGGAGCGAAACGCCTCATCTTTCTCCCGCGGAACAGCTGGTAGTTTCGAACTGCTGACTTTGTGGCTCACAGCCCGATTCGTAACCACTACGCTACCAGAGCTCCTTATTCAACATATATAGCTACTTAATTATGTTTCATAATGAGTTTAGACTTTTTCCTATAGGAGTCCTGGTGTGACGCCCTAGGATAAACACTGGACCATCAGGTCAGTTGGAACCACAAGAGTGGTAGTTCAAACTCATCAGTTACTTCTCAGGAACCCTATACAGGGTTGCTATGAGTCGGAACCAACTCAATAGCACTTAACAACAACAACAACAATGGAGAGTTAGTGAAGGCTTTACTTTTCTATATGAAAGTCAAGTAAATTTCCATGAGGACAAGGACAATGTCCCCAAGTACACAGCATAGAGTGTGGCATATAGTAAGTGGCTCCGTAAATGTCTGTTGCATAATGAACAGAATTTCTCACTGCATGTGTTTGGATAAACGATGTCAAACAAGATCCCCAGAATACAACTACAGACAGCAAATTCCTGACATAATGTGGTTAAGGGAATAACATAGACATAATGATCTCGCCTACAAGCAATGGATAAAAGGGTTCCACAGTAACTTTTGTAATTCTTAGGAAAATGACTTGGGTAACCTTAAAATCAGGATCACTGTTCATTTTAAGCACTAAAGCAGGAGTTCTGAGAATCCTACTCGACTTTTATCCTCTCTCTTGTTATTTAAGGCTTTTAGGCTCGGGAGTGACATGGGTTTTTACGAAAGTCTCTCTCAGGGTGGATGTGGAGGACTGATTACAGGAGGAGGGAATGGGAGGCCAGGGGCCAGTTCAGAAAGCTATACAGTGTAGGAAGGGGAGCTGGGGGCCTGAGCACGGGGGATGCACACGAGACTAGAAAGGAGGGAAGAGGGTAGAGAAAGACTGAGGAGGCTGAATTTAGTAAATTATCAGGAAATACTGGCAATTCAGTCCTGAAACTATTGCTCTGACATAGACTTTAAACCTTAAAAGAAAAATATCCCTGAGGTCATCTTAAAAGCAAACAATATCTCAGCTTAGTAAAAGGAGGTCGGCCTTGAGCATTGTGTTCTTCTAACAACTATCTATATGAGATTGATAACATTTGAGTTATGGTGTGGAAGAAAAATATGAAAAGCATCACGGACTGCCAGAAGAACAAACAGATCTGTGTTAGAAGAAGTACACCCAGAATGCTCCTTAGCAGCCAAGATGACCAGACTTTGTCTCTCATACTTCGGACACAGTATCAGGAGGGACCAGTTCCTGGAGAAGGACATCATACGAGGTAAAGTGGAAGATCAGTGAAAAAGAGAAAGACCCCCAATGAGATGGATTGATGCAGCAGCAGCAGCAGTGGGCTCAAGCTTAACAACAATTGTGAGGATGGCCCAGGACCGGACAGTGTCTCGTTTTGTTGTGAAGGAGCTCTGGTAGCATAGTGGTTACGAATAGGGTTGTGAGCTGCAAGGTCAGCAGTTCGAAACTACCAGCTGTTCCGCTGGAGAAAGATGAGGCTTTCTGCTTCCTTAAAGATTTACAGCCTCGGAAACCCTGTACAGCGTAGCTATGAGTCGGAACTAACTCCACGGCACATAACAACAACAACAACAGGGTCATTATGAGTCAGAACTGACTCAAGGGCACTTAACATCATCAACAAAAAAATATGGGATTAAATCGACAACAGCAGCAACTCAAAAGATTAGATAGGAAGTTTAGGGGGTCGTGAGTTTATGTTAATGGACGAGGAACAGTTCAGTGAAGGAGGATAAGAATTGTTGCGAAGCTTGAAGAATATGATTAATGTCACTGAACTGTACGTGTAGGAACTCTTGAATTGGTGTATGCTTTGCTGTGTATATTGTCAACACCAACCACAAAAGGAATAAAATTTCGAAAAAAAAGGAGAAATCTTGGGAAATGACGGGCCACATTTTGAGAGGAGCAGTAAACTGTCAGGGTTGCCTCGGAGGTTTTCACTAGCGTGTGAATACAAGCAGGGGAATTGGGAGAGGATCCCTTTTTGTAGGGGGTGGGGATAAAGATGATGATTTCAGTTTGGAGAATCTTAAATTCATTTTGCCAGATGGATACCCAGGGGAGATGTCTAGCAGACGTTCAGAAATCATAATCCATTAACAATTCACCCCCTTCTTCCTCCCTATGATTGCAAGTCACCATTTGATAGAATCTGGTTCCACAAATTACAGTGTGCCTGATATTTAGAGGTTCTATAGGCACCTATCTTACATGGGTTGGTGCTCTAGGGCACAGTATTTCAAGACTGGGAATTTCTTTTTTTTTCTGGTGGGGGGCACATATGAAGATAAGATTGTGGGACAGAGTTGGAGAGGGAGTGGGTTACTTCTCCTTTCAAGAAACACTGTGTCCTTTCAGCCTCTCCTTACCCTCCCCTGGCAGGCTAGTGAGTGGTGATTTCCAAGACTGATAAGGCACTTAAACACTTAAGTACTTGGTAAGTAAGATTCTATATGCGCAATCAGTTGAAGAAGCAAATAAGATTCCAAGGGGAACACTAATCATCTCTGTGTCTAATGGGTCTTCCCAAAGGCCACATCTCCACGAGCACGGAATTTTAAATAGGTTTTATTTTTGTAGAGTTGCAAAAAGGACAAGATTTTTTTTTTGTCCCCCAAATAGATATTTTTCTAGTAACTCCTACAGAAAAGTGAACTTTGGACCCAACCAAGGCTGTTTTGAGAATGCACAGGAGGAGTTTGCATATATGTCTTCAGGCTCTTGCCGCTTCCGCTGACCAGGTTTTCTTCAACTCACAAACATTTGCAAGAGTATCTGGGGAGCTCAGTTAAACCCAACAGATTTCCAAACTTTACCTAAAAGACTTCCTGCTAAGGTATTTTTTCCTGAACCCATTTGTGTCTGTCTACAATACTTTGCTTGTTGTAGAATTAGCCTAGCGTTTCACATCTTCTAATTGAATAAATTATAGAGCCTGATGTCTTTCTTCAGGATTTATGGCTATTTCACTTTCTTTGATATAAGAACTGCAAAAATATTGGCAGATGTTAAGAGTTACCTTTGTTTCATCTTCTGAAATGTAGCTTACTTCAAAAATTGAGAGACTGTATATATGCTTATGCCTCTCTGATGAGAAATCCACCAGGGAGACTGCTTCCTCCTCTCCATTCAATGACAGAAATATGGAGAATTGTTAATGAAAGTTGTCAGCATCAAAATTCTCAAGATGACTTGAAAGGCGAATTTGCATGGGACACCACCACCCAAACTCACTCCAGGTGTGGCTACTTTCTCAACTCCCTGACCTGACGGGAAGGCTTATACAGAGCTCTGCTGTAATTCTTAAGAGATCTCTGGCAATGGGGGTGTGACTACCTCACCAGAAGGAGATTTTTGGTCTAGAGAGGAATTTTAATTATGGTAGTGTGTCCCATTTCCTAAATTTGAAGTTTAAGCAAGATTTACATAATCTCAATCAGATTCTGAGGAACATCTACTTTGGGTAGGACATGGCCACCAAAGTGTTATCACCACAGTTTTCTGTTCCCTCACCCCCTTTTGTCTATGACTAGCAAAGAAATGAAGCAAATTCATTTAAAACCGTCTATTTGTGACAAGCTACTTCAGAGAGAATTTTGTGTTCTGATGTGTTTGTATACTTACAAAGGAAAACCCACTATAAGTAAATTCATCTTAAAGGTATGGAGTGTGAAATCACTTCTGCAGAGCCCTAGGAGACTTTTATCTAGGCTGTGACCCAAATTCATTTTCAAAGTCCTCAGAACACTTAAATAACACTCAGAGAAAACAGACATGTTTAATGGGCACATCAACCTTTGGAATACAAAAAATAGTACTAAATTTATGCCAAATCTATATCAAAATGAATAATCCATCCAACTTGAGAACAAATGATAATGATGATTATGCTAATAATGATAATCATCATAATAAGAGCAATTGGAGTCCTGGTGAGGCACTGCAGGATAAAGCAGTGGATTGCAAGGTAGGTTTGAACTAGAAGGTCCTCGGTTCAAACTCACCAGCCACTCCTCCGGAAACCCTCTACAGGGTCGCTGTGAGTTAGAACTGGCTCGGTGGCACTTAACAACAGCAACTATGTACAGAACACTATACTAAATTCCTTACATGCATTTCCTCAAAACAATACCAAGGAGTGGGGTATCTAATTATCCCTATTGCAAAGATGACAAAGTGAGATTCAGATAAGTTTAAGTAATGTGCCCATGGTCCAACAACTAGTTAATGGCAGAGTTGGAATTCAAAACCATGTCACTCTGATTCCAAGACCCATGTAATTCACCGTTAGATTATTTTGCCTACATAATCCATATAGAAATGTCAATGAAATCGAGACATTATACTTAGATAACTTCAACAAACACTGGGTACCTATAATGTGCCAGGAACTTTGTGAGGTTATATGACGACAATATGACCTTATACTCCTTTCCTGAATCTTAATTTGATTAAAAAAAAATACATATGATAGCTTTGTTTAATATAAGTGAACCACAACCCTTTTGTGTAGAATCCAGTTTGAAACCACAGCCCTTTTGTCTAGAATCATAGTATGTCATAGAATATTAGGAAAAACATTAAGATTATGTAGACTACTGCTTCTCAAATTTGGAATGCATCCGAGTTATCTAGAGAACTTGTTGAAATGTAGATTTCTGGGCCCCATCCCCATTGTTTCTGTCTGAGTATGTCTGGGGTGGGGCTCAAGACTTTGCATTTCTAACAAGCTCCCAGGTGATGCTGAGGGTTGTTGTTGTTAAGTGCCATCGAGTCAGGTCCGACCCATAGCGACCCTGTACAGGGTTTCCGAGGGTGTAAATCTTTACGGGAGTAGAAAGCCTCATCTTTCTCCCGCGGAGCGGCTGGTAGTTTCGAACCGCTGACCCTAAGGTTCGCAGCCCAATTCGTAACCACTACGCTACCAGAGCTCCTTGATGCTGAGGGTACTGGTCTGGTAATGTGGAAGCCAACTTAAAAAATAAATCTATGAAAAGTAGATATCCAGTGACTTTACATTAATTTCTAGCCCAGTTCCTTCCACTAACTAGCTATGTGAGCCTTTGAAAAATCACTTCAATCTTCATAAATTTGGCTGTTTTATCTCTATAAAATATGGTAGTTGGATTGGATTATCTCTTAGGTTTATTTTTCAATCTCAACATACTATGACAAAAAATGCCAGATGAAATATACTTCATTTATATTTCAAATACATGATCTTTACGGCTCAGAGATTTACATCTATTTATGATAGAAAATATCATACAGATACAAGTCACATATCTAGCTTGAGTCTAAATTTTATCTTTTCATTCGCTCAACAAATGTTTTTCAGCACCTGCTACCAACTGGGTATTCTACTAAGTAGTGGAGATCCACTGGTGAAAACATAGTTCTTACTCTTCTAGAGGTTATAGACAATTCAGGGAACTGTGACCATTTTAGATAAAAATTTATAAAGCATTTAATAGAAGTTCTAGTAACTGTATTTTCCTTCCTAAATGGTTCACATTGCATACTCCTGATTTTACAGTCAAAGACTTAGTTAGTCCGTTAAATAATGTTTAATTTTTACATGTTTGATGCCATCTAATATACATTCTGGAGTCCTGATGTGGTGCTGTTGGATAAAGCACTGGACCATAAGGTCGTTTTGAACTGCAAGGTAGGTCATTCAAACTCCCAGCACCTCTTTAGAAATCCTATACAGGGTCGCTATGAATTGGAACAGACTCGATACCACTTAACAACAACAGTTTACATTCTAAACCAAACTAATGTTTTAAAAATGAGTCATGAAGTGAAGAGTTGTTACTTGAGACCATATCAACCTACTATTGGAATGAAATAAATTGTAGATTCTGTCCTAAAATCCTAAGAAACAGCTTAATATATAAAGCTAGCTCAAATTCTTATGTTAAAAGGAATTATAATACATTCCAAAAGTATTTTACTTTCAGTATGTGTTTTCTTTTCACACATATGCACAAGTATGCACACATGCACATATGTGCACAGTAAGGTAAAAGGCAATGTAGAAACTAGTCTACCAGACAAACAGTTTACCCTGAGACCGGAAGAACTAGATGGACCCTGACAGATGGGAGACAAATGTGGAACGGAACCTCAAATTCCTAAAAAGAACTCCAAAAAAAAAAAAAAAAAATCAATTGGACTGATTGAGACTGGAGGGTTCCCCTAGACTACTGCCCTAAGATATTCTTCAAATATTGAACTGAAACTAACCCTGAGGTTGCCTTGTATTTAAATAACAAATTAGCTTTAAAATGGTAACTTACCACCCTGAGCAAAGAAGAGTGAAGACAATTAAAGACTCTAAGGAAACAATTTTGTCCACAGGACTAATGGACCACAAGAACCAATCTCCACTAGCCTGAGACCAGAACTAGATGAAGCTAATCAGGATCACAATAGAAGGTCCTGGACAGAGTGGAAGAAAATTTTAGAAGAAAATTCCTAATTATACCAAAAGATCTGACTTACGGGTTTGATAGAGACTGGAGGAACCCCTGAGACTATGCCCCTTAGACATTCTTCAGACCTGGAAATGCACCAATTCCTGGAGATCAGTTTTCAACCAATCAATAGACAGGCCTATAAAGTGGACAATAAACCTTTGAGAAATGTGCTCCTTAGAACAAGTAACCATATGAGAGAAATATGACAGTATTGGCCAAAAATAAAGTTCAGACCGCTGGAAGGGGCAGGAAAGGTGGGAAAATGGAAACAGGAAACCAACGGAGGAAGTGGGAAGGGTGCTGATACATTAAGCAGCTAATATCATGAAGTAAAATGGGTATAAATTGTTGAATGGGAAACTAATTTGCTCTGTAAATTTTCACCCAAACCACAATTTAAAAAAAAGAAAAGAGCATCACCTATAAGAACTGTGTCCCTAAAAAAAAAAAAAAAAATCTATATGAGACCCCTAAAAACCACCACCACCAAAACCCATTACTGTCAAGTTGATTATGACTCATAATCTACAGGGCACAGGAGAACTATCATAGACAGTTTCCAAGACAATAATCTTTATGGAAGCAGATGGCCACATCTTTCTCCTGTAGAGCAACTGTTGAGTTTATACCAACAACCTTTAGGTTAGCAATTTAGTATTTAACTCCTGTATCACCAGGGCTCCTTAGATAAGACCAAATAGTCAGCAATTACTTTCAAACAAATGTAAGGGGGAAGGGAAACTAGATTATTAGAAATAAAATAACCAGGACAGAAATAAGACATTGTGATGAATGTAGCCAATGTCACTGAGCAACTTGTGTAGAAATTCTTGAGTGGAAAACTAAAATGGTATGTCAATGAAAACACAATATAATGTTATTTTTTTAAAAGACAGTAGGTATGTGCCTTAGTTATCTATTGCTTATATAACAAAAATGCCTCAAATGCATGGCTTTAGCAAGCAGAATTTTATTCTCTTACAGTTTAGGAGGTTACAGGTCAGAATTTAGGGTACCAGCTCCAAGGGTAAGGCCTTCTTTCTCTGTTGGTTCTGGGTGAAGGTCCTTGTCATCAATCTTCCCCTGGGTTTAGGAGCTTCTCAGCACAGGGACCCTGGGTCCAATGGACAAACTCCACTTTCAGCTCTCCTTTATTAGAGGCAGGAGTTCCCTCCTCTGTTGGCTTCTCTTTGCTTTTTATCTTTTATAAGGTAAAAGATGATGCAAGCTACATCCTAGGGAAACTCCCCTTACATCAGATCAGGGTTGTGCTCTGAGTAGTAAGGAAGTTGCATTCCTTACAACGAATTGATCACATCATGGGGGATGGCTGTATCATTACACAACTGTCAAACGACATTACGTAACTGCCATGCCTCTTAACTCATAACCCAGCCAAGTTGACACCTATTTTCCAGGGACACAATTCAATCCATGACAGTATGTTTGTGACATGATTCTATTTACCAAACTGTTGTTGGTACATGCCATCAAGTTGATTTTTGACTCCTAGTGACCTCATGTGACAGAATAGAGCTGTCCCAGCGAGGTTTCTTGGCTGTAATCTTGATGGAAACTGATTGATTTGTCCTTCTCTTGTAGAGCTAATGGGTAGTTTGAACTGCTGACCTTTTGGTTAGCAGTTGAGCACTTAACCACTGTTCCACCAGAGTTTCTTGTTTACAAGACTGTTGTTGTTAGGTACCATCTAGTGGACTCTAACTCATAGTGAACCTATTATAATTCAATGCTTGATCCTGCACCATTCTCACAATAGTCGCTATGTTTGAGCCCATTGCTGAAGCTACTGTATATATCTATCTCATTTAGGGGCTTCCTCTTTTTTTCTTACACTCTACTTTACGAAGCATGATGTCTTTCTTCAGGGACTGGTCCCTTCTGATAGCATGTTGGATATATGAGAGATGAAGTCTCGCTATCCTCACTTCTAAGGAACCGTCTGGCTATACTTCTTCTAAGACATATATATTTGTTTTTCCAGCAGTCCTTGATATTTCAATACTTTTTGCCAACACCATAATTCAAATGTATCATTTCTTCTTCAATCTCCCTTATTCATTGTCTAGTAGTATGGAATATGTGTTGGAGTGATGGTAAAAAATAACCTGGGTTCACACTGGGATAAACAGTGACCTTGGGCAAGTCGTTGACCACTTTGGGAACTTGGTTTCCTCATCTGAAAATAAAAGGCTCTCATAAGGAGTTTCATAATATCCTTCTCTCCTAGTCTGGGTGTTTTATTAAGTCAGATGCTAACAACTAATTAAAGGAAAACACTATATTTCCTCCCCCGTCCCTTAAAAAGCTATTGTACTAAATTCAGCATACATTATTTTAAGTGTTGAAAACTTACACAAATCTAATACTACTTCATTGGCTTAGAATGCAAACTGAGCACATCAAACACTTTCTTTAAGATGGTAATTTCACAAGGGAACACACAAACGCAGTGGACCTAGTAAATCTCCTATCAGAGACAACCATAGAATGATTTAGCTAATGGCTGTGGGGTTTCCTTTCACACGTGTACCTCCTGCCCAACTGGCTATAATAAGGAAAGAACCTCAGTAGTGATTTTATTCTTGCACCGGACTTTTCCGTTTCTGTGATTAGTATCTGTGATTTTAGTCCAACTGTGTTGGTGCTAGAAACTTCAAAGCAAATTGAAAACTCAGTATTTAGGGAAATATATTTAAAGGAATACTCACTACCAATTAGCCTAGATGGTAATGAAAATCATCATATATTTTCATTGATGAAAGATCCCAGTTGGAGGTCTCCTAATGGATGACAGGTGTCAGAGCGAGAAGCGTCCAGGCAGAGGAGGGCAAAGCCTGGTTCTCAATCAGCTCAGGAGAGCACAAGACTCTCTTAAAGCTGGCCTCAGAATACATACAGAGTGTAGCCGACAATTTCTTGTGTTTCACTCATAACACTGCTGCTCAGGGTCAAATCATCTGAAACCTTCAAGGTAAACTGGACAGGTTGCCATCTCGTTTAGTGTCTGGCAGCTACTGGCCACATCAAGTAAACTACTCTATAATCTCATCATGCAGGATTTATATTGCCTTCAAAAGACTACTATCACACTTAATTCTAATAGGCTATGCCTCTCAGTATAATATGAGCACCACAAGGATAGAAGTATGTGTTTTCTTCACTCTTGTGTCCCAAGCATTTATAATGATGCCCATCACATGAGTTGCTCAAGAAATATTTATTTAATGAATAAATGAATATTACAATTATAAGAATAATTATTTGCCTATACCTCCTTTATACTTTCTTGCATAACAAATATTTCAATAAATTTCATCACCTTATGGTTAAATTGGTAGCGTAGTGGTTACGAATCGGGCTGCGAACCTTAAGGTCAGCGGTTCGAAACTACCAGCTGCTCCGCGGGAGAAAGATGAGGCTTTCTACTCCCGTAAGGATTTACACCCTCGGAAACCCTGTACAGGGTCGCTATGGGTCGGAACCGACTCGACGGCACTTAACAACAACAACAACAATGGTTTACTATGCCAGGAATGACAAACTGAAGAGGAATGATGTCACATTCATCATTAAAAAGAACATTTCAAAAATTGGCAAAGAAGAAGTAAAACTCTCTCTATTTGCAGATGGTATGATCCTATACACAGAAAACCCCAAGGACTCAGCAAAAAAACTACTGGAACTCATTGGAAGATTCAGCAAAGTAGCAGGGCACAAGATCAACATAAAAAATCAGTTGGATTCCTCTATGCTAATAATGACAGCTCTGAAAATGAAATTAGGAAAGCAATACCATTTATAATAGCCACCCAAAGGATGAAGTATTTAGGAATACATGTAACCAGAGAAAACAAAGGACCTACACAAAGAAAGCTACAGAACACTACTACAAGAAACCAAGAGAGACTTACAAAAATGGAAGAATATACAATGCTCCTGCCTAGGAAGACTTAACATTGTAAAAATGTCAATACTACCCAAAGCAATATACATATACAATGCAATCCCAATCCAGATTCCAATGACATTCTTTAGAGAGATGGAAAAAACAATTACAAGCTTTATATGAAAAGGAAAGAGCCTCCCACTCCCTAATTTCAAATTTTACTACATGGCTACAGTGGTCAAAACAGCCTGGTACTCATACAATGAAAAATATGTAGATCAATGGAATAGAATCGAGAATCCAGAAATTAACCCATCCACATACAGCCTAGACAAAGGGCCAAAGTACATTGAATGGGGAAGACATAGTCTATTCAACTGTGCTGGCAGAACTGGAAATCAATATACAAAGGACTGAAACAAGACCTTTACCTCATGCCATATACAAAAACCAACTCATTATGGATTAAAGACCTAAATGTAAAACCCAGCATTATAAAGGTCATAAATTAAAAAATAGGGAAAAATGTAAGGGCTCTAATACAGGACACACACAGACTACCAAACATTGAGAACATTATACAAACAAAAGAAGACAAAATAGATGATCAGGACATTCTAAAAATTAGAAATGTATGTGCATCAAAGGATTTCACCAAAAGAGTAAAAAGGGATCCCACAGAATGGGAAAAAAAAATCTTTTGCAATGACATATCAGACAAGGGACTCGTTTCTAAAATCTACAATAAATTACAACACCGCTACAAGAAAAAGACAAGTAACCCAATTGGAAAATGGGCACAGGACATGAATATACACTTCACAAAGGAAGAGATCCGGTCAGCCAACAAACATATGAAGAAATGTTCACGATCATTAGCCATTGGTGGTGGGTGGTGGTTTTGTGCTGTAGAGTCTGTTCTGACTCATAGCGACCCTGAACAGAGATTTTGAGGCTGTAAATCTTTACGGGAGCACAAAGTCTCATCTTTCTCCTATGAAACAGCTGGTAGTTTTGATCTGCTGACCTTAGGTTCACAGCCCAATTCAAAAGGTGCAAATCAAAACAATAATACGATATCATCTCAGACCAGCAATAACAGTGAAGTTAAAAAATGTAGAGGACAATAAATGCTGGTGAGGATGTGGAGAGACTGGGACCCTCCTACATTGCTGGTGGGAATGCAAAATGGTCCAACCACTCTGGAAAACAGTATGGCACTTCCTCAGAAAGGTGGAAATACAAATACCTTGTTGTTGTTGTTGTTAGGTGCCATCGAGTCGGTACCAACTCATAGCGACCCTATGTACAACAGAATGAAACACTGCCCAGTCCTGAGCCAACCTCACAATTGTTGCCATGCTTGACCCCACTTTGCCAATCCATCTTATTGGAGGTCTTCCTCTTTTACTCTGACCCTCCACCTTACCAAACATGATATCTTTCTTCAGCGACTGGTCCCTCCTGACAATATATCTGAAGTATGAGAGACGAAGTTTGGCCATCCTGGCCTCCAAGGAGCACTCTGGCTGCACTTCTTATTCTTCTGGCAGCCCATGGCACTGACAATTTCCAATTATCTAGATTCATACTTCGAACATTCCATGTTCTGATTATTAATGAATGTTTACAGCTGTTTCTCTTCATTTTGAGTTGTGCCCGATCAGCAAATGAAGGTCCCGAGGGCTTTACTCCCATGGGCTTTAGTCCATTCGTGTCATCATGGTCAACTCTACTTTGAGGAGGCAGCTCTTCCCCAGTCTCATTTTGCATGTCTTCCAACCTGAGGAGCTCATTTTCCGGCACTATATCTGACAGTGTTTCTCTGCTATTCATAAGGTTTTCAGTGACTAAACTTTTGGAAGTAGTTCGTCTCTCATTCTTCCTAGTCTGTCTTCCTCTGGAAGCTTATCTGCAACCTGTCCACTGTGGGTGACTCTGCTGGTATTTAAAATACCTGTAGCATAGCTTCCAGAATCACATCAACTCAGAAGCCACCACAGTATGACAAACTGACAGATGAGTGGTGGAAAAATACCTTATAATCTAGCAATTCCTCTACTTGGTATATATCCACAAGAAATATGAGCATAACATGAGTATATATAAGCACACCAATGTTCATAGCAGAACTATTCACAATAGCAAAAAGATGCAGACAGCCTAAGTGCTCATCAATGAAGAATGGATAAACAAACGTTGGCACATACACACAATGGAATATTATACTACCTTGAAGAGTAACAAGGAAGCTGCAAGCCACCACATAACATGGATGAATCTTGAGCACATTATGCTGAGTGAAATTAGTCAGTCACAAAAGGAAAAAATATTGCACAAGGCCATTATTGTAAAAACTTAACAAAAGATAACCCATACTAAAAGGGGAAAAAATAGTCTTTGTTGGTTACCAGTGTGGGTGGGGATGTGGAGAGATGGGAAGATATAGCACATGGTAGGGGGTAGACACATCATAGTTCAGGTGTTGGAGAGGGCAAAACACAAGAAGGAGGAGAGGTGGAATAACAAGGTAGATAGGGGAACACTGAGGCAGGCTTGCTTGGGCTAAATGGGACAGAGGTATATAGTGATATACTCTCAACCTTGGAACAATAGGGCTCTGTGATACAGGGATAAAGACATAGTCTGAAGAGGGGAAATAATGTTAAGACGCTTGACTGTCTTACAAATATTTGGGCAGTGTTTCGTTCTGCTGTGGATAAGGTCACTATGAGTCGGTACCGACTCGATGGTACCTAACAACAACAACAACAACTATTGCAAAATAGAAACTTGAGTGGGCTAGAAAGGAATATTGAACATGATTACAGAAAGCTCGTAAGCCTGTCTTTAGCGTATAACTGATTGGAATACCTAGAAGGGTTTCTAGAACTTGTGCAGTGAAATAGGCTTCTTGCTGAGCCTTTGTAGTGTATAGGACCTTAGGTGGAATCCTCAGCCCCATCCATAACCTTCTGAGGTGGGACATTCCCATTAGAAAGAACAGACAGACCAACAGCAACAGAAGATATATCTTCAAAGAAAGACCAGCATTAAAAAGCCAAAGCAAAAAATGCAATATGGCTACTACAAGTATAAGCAAAGTTGTTTCCTGGGGAGCCATCTAGGCAAACAATCAAGTCCCTTCAGGACAAGCCTGAAACTCAAAGAGAACACATAAGCAGGCATGTAAGCTTGCTGACGACCACGTCAGTCTACTGGTAAGTGAAAGAGGGGGAAAGGCAGCAATGAAGAAATTGGCTGAGTTCAACCACATTCTAGAGACTCCTGTTGACTTGGAGATGAGAGAGAGAAGAGGAAGGGCTGGTTGGTCTGAAATGTGGTGAGACCTGGGGACTCCTGAGCCCATGGACAAGGACATAGCCACAGGGAGTTAGAGCTGAAAGTGAAGCGTTCAGCTGATATGAAGTGAGAAGAGATGCACAAGAACGCCCAAACTTGCAGATAGTATCCATTTGATGTAGCTTTGATTGACTGATAATCAGAACTCCACTAGAGGAAGATTAAAAAAAAAAAAAGTCTTTTTGATAAAGGAAGCGAATGTAAATTGTTACAATTTGAAGAACTTGACCTATACTTATCGATGTAGTAGCTCAAAATACCAACTGAGCGGGAAGGAGTCTTCACATCAAGTATTAATCCTATCCCATCTGTATACAGGGTAGATAGGAACAGGCAACTTAAGCACTGGCT
>NW_006408813.1:503955-508658 GCF_000296735.1 Chrysochloris asiatica | reverse complement strand
GCGACCTTTAAGTACAATGCTGTCTGCAATAGGATAATGTCTATACGCTTACAAGAAAAACAGTTAATATTACTATTATTCAAATGTATGCACCAACAATTAGTGTTAAAGATGAAGAAATGGAAGAATTCTAACAGCTTCTTCAGTCTGAAATTAATCAAAACATGCAGTCAAGATGCATTGATAATTACTGATGAGTGGAATTCAAAAATTGGAAACAAAGAGGAGAAATTGGTAGTTGAAAAATATGGCCTTGGTGACAGAAATGACCCTGGAGATTGCATGATAGAATTTTGTAAGACAAATGAATTATTTATTGTAAATAACTTTTTTCAACTACATAAATGGCAATTATACACTTGAGACTTGCCAGATGAAGAACACAGGAATCAAATAAACTAAATCTTTGATTTAGGAGTTGAAGGAGAAGCTCAATTACATCACACAAAACAAGGTCAGGGGTCAACAATGAAACAGACCATTAGTTACTCATACGCAAGTTCAGGTTGAAGCTGAAGAAAAAATTGTAAAGTCCCTGAGAGCCAAAGTATGACCTTGAACATATCCCACCTGAATTTACATACCATCTCGGGAATAGGTTTGATGCACTGAACACCAGTGATTAAAGACCAGATGAATTGTGGGATAATATCAACAAACCATACATGAAAAACGCAAAAGGTAATGAAAGATGGGAAAGAAAGAAAAGACCAAAATGTAGTCAGAAGATACTCTGAAACTTGCTTTTGAATGTAGAGTAGCTAAAGTGACTGGAAGAAATGATGAAGCAAAGGAGCTGAACAGAAAATTTTGAGAAGACAAAGTCAAGTATTACAATGAAGTGTGCAAAGACCTAGAGTCAGAAAACCAAAAGGGAAGAACACACTCAACCTTTCTCAAGCTGAAAGAACCAAAGAAAAAATTCAAGCCTCAACTTGAAATATTGAAGGACTGACTCTATGGGTAAAAAGATTCCTGGGGTGGCACTGTAGGGTCAGTACTGGACTGCTCCATGGAAACCTCATACAGGGTGACTATGAGTTGGAACCTACTTAAAAACACTTAACAATGGTAACAACATGGGCAAAATATTGAATGATGAAGGGAGTATCAAAATATGGAAAAAATACACAGTCACTGTACCAAAAAGAATTGGTTGATGTTCCATTGTTTCAGGAGGTTGTGTGTGGTAAAGAATTGATATTGAAGGAAGAAGTCCAAGCTGCAGTGAAGATATTGGTGAAAAGCAAGGCTCCAGGAATTGACAGAATAGCAATTGATATGTTTCAACAAACTGATGCAGTGCTGGAGTTACTCACTCATCTATACCAAGAAATTTAGATGACAACTACTGGCCAACCGACTGGAAAGGACCCATATTTGTGCCCATTCCAAAGAAAGATGGATGACCCAACAGAATGTGGAAATCATCAAACAATATCATGTTATATCATGGAAGTAAAATTTTGCTGAAGGTAATTCAACAACGGTTGCAGCATTACATCAACAGGGAGCTTCCAGAAATTCAAGCCAGATACAGAAGAGGATGTGGAATGAGGGATATCATTGCTCATGTCAGATGGATCTTGGCTGAAAGCAGAACGATGTTTACTTGTGCTTTATATAACAAACCATGGATAACACTGTGAAGAATGAGTATTCCAGAACACTTAATTGTACTCATGAGGAACCTGTACAGAGACCAAGAGGCAGTCATTCAAACAGAACAAGGGGATACTGAATGGTTTAAACTCAGGAAAGGTATGCATTGGGGTTGTATCCCTTCACTAAATTTATTCAATCTGTACTGTGAGCAAATAATCTGAGAAGGTGGTCTACATGAAGAAGAATGTGACATTAGGATTGGAGTAAGACTCATTAACAACCTGTTATATGCTGATGACACAACCTTGCTTGCTGAAAGTGAAGAGGATTTGAAATCCTTACTGATGAAAATCAGACTACAGCCTTCAGAATGAATTACACCTTAATGTAAAGAAAACAAAAATCCTCACAACTAGATGAATAAGCAACATCATGATAAATGGAGAACAGATTCAAGTTATCAGAGATTTCATTTTACTTGGATCCACAATCAATGCTCATGGGAGCAGCAGTCAAGAAATCAAATGATGTATTGCACTGTGCAAATCTGTTGCAAAAGACCTCTTTAAAGTGTTAGAACAAAGCTGTAATTTGAGGAGTAAGGTGCACCTGATCATGGTATGTATGTCTGGACTTTTTATAGATCTTGAGGCCCTTTCATTGGGAACGAAGATATTTATTATGGTTATGTCATCTTGTTCGATTGACCATTTCTAAGGTGTTCTGGGAATCATACAATCAATCATGCAGCCAAAAGATTACTGGGCATCTGAATGCATCAGTGTACATTTTGTTGGTTAAAGCATTAGATGACCTGAGGTGACATGGGAGTTGATGAGCTAATAATCTCATTACCACCCATTGATATGTAGCCTGGTCTTAAACTATGGGGATACCGAAAAGAAAAATATTATGGGTGCTGCCATGAAAGAAGGGTGATGGGTAGTTTACAGGACCAGTGCAATCTAGAGAAGTGTTGTTATTTAGTGCTGTCGAGTTGGTTCCAACTCATAGCAACCCTGTATAGGGTTTCCCAGGAGCAGCTGGTGGGCTTGAGCTGCTGACCTTGTGGTTTGCACTCCAGTGCTGATCCTACAGTGTCACACATGGAGAACTGTTATTGTTAAGTGCCAAGTCAAGTTGGTTCCAACTCATAACAACCCTTTACAGGGTTTCCAAGGAGCAGCTGGTGAGCTTGAACTATCAACCTTGCAGTTCAAATAGCTGTGCAGTCTGACGCATTAACCCACAGCGCCACACCAGGACTCCATGAGCAAAAGTCCACCAAGCACCAGATAGGGATTTGGGAAGGCAAGAGGGGAAGGGGCTTCAAAATGGAAATGCCACTATGTGAGGCAGAGGAATCAGAGATCTGGGAACTTTCTCGACTTTGCAGCATTGCCCAAGGCTTATGCTGAGAGTGACCATTCTGATGAGGTTATATGGAGGTCAAATTAAAAAACAAAACTTAAGCACTCCTTCACACAGCAGAAGAAAAAAAAAAAAATCAAAAGCAAATAAGTGAGTTAGACGTTTTACATGCCAGTGATCTAGTAGGACAGGGTTACTTAAATTTAGTATTTAAGTACACTATCTGATGCCAGGACTAGATTTACATGATCTTGGTATCTGTTTGTAAAGAACATTTTTACTGCCATAACTCTCAGTTAGCTTTGACTATTAACCCACCAGGTAGCAATCATGAGAGCTTAGGTCAAAGGGGTAAAATGGTCAAACCAGATGACTCAGAACGTTTTTAGAGACAAACAAGTTTGAGATGATGAATGGATTCTGTCAATGCTGAAATTTAGCATTTTGAGTCTTAAATGCCATCCACTGAAACACTGATACAGTCATTTAAAAAGTCAGTAGGATTTAAAAAGATTTAAAATTTATGTTATTTTACTTAAGGTTTAATCATATTTTTCCCCTCATCAGTTCCTCTTTAGCTAATATCCTGCCTTAGGCAATATTGGAATTAATAATGATGTTTCTGATAAAGAAATATCATGGATCATTCTTTCTCTTTATTATACAGATAAACTTTTATCATAGGAACTCTGGTGGTTTTATCCTTTCATGTCAAGTCAGGATTTCTAAAAAGTTAATCAACTTTTGGCAAATCACATACTATACCACCCAGCATGCATTCATTCATTCACACAGTGTGCATTGAGCACCTATGAGCATTGTTGAGGAAATAAAAAATGTCTAAAATCTACTCAGTGCTGTCAAAGAGTTCACAGACTACAGGGAACCTGAGGCAGGATTACAACTCTAATATAAGGTAGAATGGGAGAAATGCCAACAGAGAAGTACAAAGGGCATTGGTGTTCAAAGGAGAGTAAGATCATTTCCAGATGGAGAGATCAAAGAAGGCTTCGTGGAAGAAGTGGTATTTGTGCTGAGCCTTGAAGGGTAAGATTTCTACTGGAGATGAGTGAAAGTAAAAGGATGCATTGTAGACACAGGACTAGCGAGAATTGAATCCCGTGGGTGGGTAAAGTGGCTGGTCTAGAAAAATACTGGTTACTGAAAGGACTGCCAGATTTTCAGCAGATTCTGATGTTTGTTAAATACTATGATTTTCATGAACAGTGTGCCTAAGTAAATAACACACACACATACACATAATGCATGGAAATGATAAAATTATGTAAATAGTTCTGGCATATACCATGCTTATCTTGTGACATTTCCAAAAGTGAATTTCGGCCTTATTTACCCTCATTCAAAAGTGCAAAAATGTTACTTTTGATCATACTTGAACAATAAAGGCCTAAGACATGGCCAAGAAGTCATGAATCAAGCTGGCAGTACTCTAATAATCAGGAAATAAACAGTCAAAAGTGTGCATTTGTTTTGATTAACTTATGTTGATCATTTTATCCCTGCTGTCACTTTTGAGTCACCATTCGAATCCATGAACTACTGAAGTCTGTCCATAAGTTATGTCCATAAGAGTTGGAGGAATAAAGAAAGCGAAGCCTGCACTGGCATAAAATGGCATAAAGTCATTATTAATAGATATCTCCATTTATTCTGTACTGATGTAATTCTTACAGTCGTATTCCATCTCTTACCTTTATATATATATA
>NW_006408813.1:501625-503200 GCF_000296735.1 Chrysochloris asiatica | reverse complement strand
TATTTCCTACCCTCACAGTCAGTCCTGATGGTAATTATTCACTATTGTACCACAAGAATCTTATCCCCATTTCCTTTCGCCAGCCCGGTCCCAACAGATTTCTATTCAATGGAGAGTCTACCTTTCCCCACCCCATCTGGAACTATGCTTCCTCTTGAAAGCTTGTAAGCCAGTCACTTCTTGCTTTTATAGGCACCCCCATTTTGGGTAGCCAATGTCTAAGTTGCCCATCCCTGTCAATCCTGTGTACCGGGGGTATGGGGGTGATCCTTGCTGTAAAGATTTGTTCCCCTTTTCTTTCTTCTTCTAATCGAGTTCTGATCATCCAGCCATGAAGCCAGGTCAAGTGGGTACTATCTGCAAATATGGGTGTTCTTGTGCATCTCCCCTTACTTCATATTAGCTGGATGCTTCACTCTCTGCTCTAGTCCTTTGTGGCCATGTTACTGCCTCTGGGCCCAGGAGTCCCTGGGCCTTGCTATACTGCTGGCCAACCAGGTTTCCACCCGGGTTCACAGGAGTCTATTGAATGTGGTCGGACTTAGATCTCAACTTCACTGCTGTTTTTTCCCAGTCTTCCCCTTATCGGAGATCAATGTGGTCACCAGCGAGACCACATAACTGCTCATGTATTCCCCTTGAGTCTCAGTCTTGGAAGGGAGTTTGCTCTGAGGGGTCCCGACCACTTGCCTTAATGGCTCCCAGTTGAACAGCTTACTTGTTTTTGTAGTAATCAGTCAGACTGTCGTTATTGTTTCGGATTTTTCCTGCCGGTCTTTCTTTCACAAAGTATCTTCTCTTCTTCTGGCCGCTCTAGGCTGTTCTACTCGTCCTTTCCAGTGGAAATTTCCTACCTCAGATGATTCTGGATGGGCTTCTGGATTCCACCTATGGTCTTATGCATTGTAAAGTCTCCACAGGAAGCCTCCTTAACTGGGAAACTTCTAGCCCCCTTTAGGGTATTCCAATCAGTTGTAGGTTGAAGACGGACTTACAAGCTTTCTGTAGTGATGTTTCTGGCTATTCCTTTCTCCCCACCTCAAGCATCTATTTTACAATGGTAGGCAAGGGAAACCAAGATTCAAAAGATAGCCAAGCATCTTAACATTATTCCCCTCGTTTACCCCTTCAAACCATGCCTCAATCCCTGTATCCTGGGACCCTGTTTTTCCAAGGATGTGCATACATCATCATTTAACTCTGTCCCACTTAGCTCATGTGAACCTGCCTAACTGTTCTCCCATCTGCCTTGTTCTTCCATTCCCCAAACCCTTCTTGTGTATTGTGCCGCTCTGCCCCTCAGCACCCAAGCTGTCCTGTGTGTACTCCGTACCCTGTGCTTTATCTTCCCCTCCCTCTTTCCACTCCTCTCATCCCATACATCCTGGTTACCAGCAAATATATACATAATCTTTTTTTTTTTTTCCCTTTTAGGGTGGGTTATTTTTCTCAGTCTTTTAAAATAATGGTCCTATGCATAATTTCTCCTTTTGTGACTGATTAATTTAACTCAGCATAATGTCCAAGGTTCATCCATGTTAGGCAGTGGCTTGCAGCTTCCTTGTTATTCTTCAA
>NW_006408813.1:488627-500230 GCF_000296735.1 Chrysochloris asiatica | reverse complement strand
ACCTCCAGGAAATGTGTGTGATCCAAAGGACCAAAAACATAAGCAATATAAAAGCAGAGACAGAAACCACCACTTTTAAATAAAAATAAATCTGTGTCCGACTGGCCAGTCACCTTGCTACAAAGGCAGTGTGTGTGCACCATAGAGGCCTACAGCAGTGGGTAGGGGTGTCCGCTCTCTCAGGCCAATTCTTTAGTCACCACTGTAGAGGTGTGTAGATAGACATTGAGAAGTTAATGGGAGAAAGATTCTCTACTATTTTTGTCTCTGAAGGTCAGTTAAGTATCTGCATGTGCACAGCGTAATTCTTGAGGTAGTTGTGTGCTTTTATGTTGGGGTTCTACAGATTGTCCATATGGTTTGTCTGGCAGGCCCGGCAGGCCTGCTTTTTTCTTGCTGGATATGTGGGAGTAAAGGGTCCCGCACAAATTAATTTTAGGGCTGTGACCCAGATGCTGACGTCATAAGCAGCTGCCAAAGAATTTGCCCTTAGGTCTGATATGGCTCTTTCTCTGTGTACCATGGGGAAGCTGTGGGCTCAATGCTGGATATTTTTTTTGGGGGGTGTGCACCCACCCGTCTGAAGACATCCAGGCTGGGCAAAGAAGGCTCAACAGGGAAGAGGAGGAAAAAATGTGTAGACTCCCCCCGTACCTCCTTTTGCAAATGTCACTGCACCGCTTTTAGCACCGGTTCCCTGTGCTGGTCTGGCTGTAGCTCCGCCCTCTGAACTCCACCTGGGTGGGGTGGCCTCAGAGGGAGTCCTGGGTCTAGAGCATTTCCTAAATCACAGTATTTTCCTTTATACCATGATTTTTTCACTTGGGTGTGCAGGAAACTAACACCTTGCTCCTTATGCTAGATCCACAGCTGTGGTGCTGTTCCATGAAAGCAACTTCTCTGGGTTTTAAGTCCCTCCCCCACGGAGCCTGTCATACTTGACTGCGCCTCAGCTGCTGCCAGAAGCAGAAGACTCCAGCTCTTACTTTTCATTGGATGATTAAACAAAACAAAACTGATACATGATTGCTCTTGGCTCAACAGTAGAGTGGGAAAACCTTACGAGAGCATCTTAAGTGAAGTCAGTAAGCTATAGTCAATCTGCTGATTTCATAGTCTAATTATGTGTTACTTGTTGTTATTAAGTACCATGGAGTTGGTTCCAACTCATAGTGAGCCCGTATAGGGTTTCAGAGGAGTGGTTAGTGAATTTGAACCACCGAACTTGGATTCAAAACGACCTTACTGTCCAGTGCATTATCCCACAGCACCACACCAGGATTCCTACATTGTCTTACTAGCACCATTGTAATGGGCTCAAGTGTTAACACTGATTGTGGGGATGGTTCAGGACCAGACAGCTTTTCTATCTGTTGTGCAGAAGGTCACTATGAGTGTGTACCAACCCAATGGTACCTAACAACAACAACAAGCGCCAGTGTCATTGGTCAATGATCTTGAGTCGCCGTAGTCATATGCTTGTGAACCATAAAATGACCTTGCTTCTTGTATAGCTCAATTTGAATTTCACAATCACTGGAACCATCCAGCTATTGATTGTATTTCGCACATTTTTTTCAGGTACTATATCTAAGCCTTAAAACCCTTTAGGATCATGTCAGGAATTAAAAGCAAATCCCACATCACCAATTTAAAATGGAAAGTTTTCAGAAAAGTGAAGAAACAAGCAACAGAGCAGTAGCAAGAGAGCTTGAAGTTGCAGAGTCATCCATTTGTAAACAGAGGAAAGAGAAAATGAATCAGAGAAAATGCGCATGTGTGGGCCCAAATTAAAATGACCTGAGTTTGAGAACAACTTGAAAGAGTGGATTATTTCTTGAAAGAAAGGAACAAAATTAAACTGTCTCTACTATCACAATTCAGATCAAAGCAAAGCTTCTGGCAAAATGAAAGGAGGAATCCCTGGTTGCAAGGAGTGTTTCACCTGGATTTCTAAACTCATGAAAAGGATGGACCTTCAGATGGCAACTTCTGGATAACTGGGAGCAAACATTAAATCCATTACACATTTTAAAGAAATGAAATTGAAGTTAGCAACATGTCAAAAATATTGGTATAGCATACATATGAAGATAATTTGCAGGGAGCTGCAAGACTTGTAAAAATGTATCAAATGTGCATTATTTGTGCAAAAACACAGTAGACTCTACTGAAATCCAAGGCTGTGAAAGTACTAGCACATTGTTGCTGTTAGTAAGTGTCATCCAGTCAGTCGATCCTGACTCAAACTGACCTTATGCACAACAGAATGAACACTGCCAGATACTTAGCCAATCTTATAATCGTTGCTACACTTGAATCCACTGATGCTGCCACAGTGCCAATCCATCTCATAGAGATCTTCCTCTTTTTCACTGACTTTCCACTTTACCAAGCATGATGCCCTTCTTCAGGGACTGTTCCCTCCTGATAATATGTCCAAAGTAAGTGATACGAAGTCTGACCATCTTGGCTTCTAAGGAGCATTCTGTCTGTACTTCATCCAACATAGATTTGTTTGCTCTTTTGGCAGTCTGTGGTACTTTTATTATTCTCCTCCAACATCAATTGTTCTATGGTCTTCCTTATTAATTGTTCAATTTTTACATGCTTATGAGGTTATCGAAAATACCATGGCTTGGGTCAAGGGAACCTTTGTCCTTAAACTGACATCTTTGCTCTTGAAAACGTTAAAGAGGTCTTGTGCAGCAGATTTGCCTAATGCAATATGTCATTTGATTTCTTGACTGCTGCTTCCATCAGTGTTGATGGTTGATCTGAGCAAAATGAAATCTTTGACAACTTCAATCTTTTCTCCATTTATATGGATGCTATTTATTGGTCCAGTGGTATTTTCATTTTCTTTACATTGAGGTGAAACCCATACCGAAGGCTGTGGTCTTTGATTTCCATCAGTAAAGTATTTTAAGTCCTCTTCGCTTTAAGCAAAGCAAGGTCATATCATCTGCATCCAATCCTGATGCCACATTCTTCTTCATATAATTCAGCTTCCCATATTATTTACTCAGCATACAGATTGAATTAGTATGGTGAAAGAATACAACCCTGGAACACACCTTTCCTAGTTTTAAACCATTTGGTGATCCTTTGTTCTTTTTAAACAACTGCCTCTTGGTCTCAAGTTCCTCATGAGCACAATTAAGTGTTCCAGAATACTCATTCTCTGCAACGTTGTCCATAGTTTGTCATGATCCACACAATTGAAAGCCGTTGCATTCACAAAAGGACATCTTTCTTGTATTCTACAGTTTGAGCCAAGATCCATCTGACATCAACAATGATATCCCTTGTCCCATATCCTCGTTTGAATCCATTTTGAACTTCTGGCAATTCCCTGTCAATGTACGGTTGAAACTGGTTTTGAATTATATTTAGGAAAAGTTTACTTGCATTAATGATATTGTCTGGTGATTTCTGCATTCTGTTGGGTCACATCTCTTTGGAATGTGCACAAATATGGATCTCTTCCAATCAGTTCGCCAGGTAGTTGTCTTCCAAATTTCTTGGCATAGGTGAGTAAGTACCTCCAGTGTCTCATCAGTGTGTTGAAAGGTTTCAATTTGTATTCCATCAATTTCTGGAGCCATGTTTTTTGCCAATGCCTTCAGTGCACCTTCTTCCTTCAGTACCATTGACTCTTGGATCTTATACCTCTTGAAATGTTTGAACAGCAACCATTTCTTTTTGTTACAGAGATTCTCTGTATTCCTTCCATCTTCATTTGTTGCTTTTTGCATCATTCAATATTTTGCCCATAGTATTTTTCAATATTTCAAATCGAGGCTTGTATTATTTTTCAGTTCTTTCAGCTTGAGAAATGCTGAGTGTGTTCTTCCCTTTCAGTGTTCTAACTCCAAGTCTTGGTGCATTTCATTGTAATACTTGACTTCATCTTCTCAAGCCGCCCTTTGAAATTTCCTGCTCTTTTACTTCCTCATTCCTTCCATTTGCTTTAGCATCTCTATGCTGGAGAACAAGTTTCAGAGTCTCTTGTGGCATCCATTTTGGTCTTTTTCTTCTCTCTTGTCTTCTTAAATGACCTTTTGCTTTCTTCCTGTATGATGTTCTAGATGTCATTCCACAACTCTTATGGCGTTCATTCATTAGTGTCTAATGTATTAAATCTGTTCTTAAGATGGTCTCTAAATTCAGGTGGGATATGTTCAAGGTCATATTTTCGCTCTCATGAACTTTTAATTTTTTTTCTTCAGCTTTAGCCTGAACTTGCATATAAGCAATTGATGGTCTGTTCCACAGTGTGCCCCTGACCTTGTTTTGGCTGGTTATATGGAGCTTTTCTACTGTCTTGTTCCACAGATGTAGTCAATTTGATTTCTGTACAGACATTCTTACAGTACTGGGAATGTGTGTCTGTGTGTATGTTTGGGGGGAAGGGCTAGTGTACAATGATACAGAATGGACTCCCCTAAATTGCCTCCATCCTTTTCCAACTTGCTTATCAGCATATGATAAGATTTTTCTTACTGCCTTCTGTCCCAGCACCATTGAGGACCAACAAAAACCCAAACCCACTGCCTTAAAGAGGCTCTATAGGACAGAAAGACCACCCCAGAAAAGGCAAATCCTTACAGCATTGTCAGGAAAACCACTCTCTGTAAGGCAAATTTTCCAAGGCCCGGAAGACCCCAGGCCCAATACCCTTACAGGAGCACTGACTGTGCCGCAGACTGCACTAGAAATGTTTGCATACATTAATTCTTTCAATCCTCACAAGACTTTTCAGTGATAAAACTGAGTTTCAGAGAAGTTGGGAGACTTCCCTAAGGGTATAACAACAACAAAAAAAAACAAAGCCCTAAACCTGTTGCCACTGAAGCAATTCCGGCTGATGGTTCCACTAGAGGGACACCCTAGCATCTAAAGCTTTGGCATCTAACTGGCCATAGACACCTAACCTCTCATCTGAGAAAAGAACACCTATTTTCTCCCAAGAGCTGCCTGTGTAAATCTGAGATAGAGAGGGGAAATGATCAAGAAAGAGAGCCCACAAAAGGCTCTTCATCAATTAGCCTGGAGTTGGGCAGCAGCTGCCTCCCCTATAGTCATGATAGGAAGGTTCAGGTTGGTTGACTGATGATTCTGCTTTTAATTTATTTCCTTTTGTTTCCCAAGAATGCTACAAGCATCTTGCTTTGCATTTAAGCATCATTCAGCCCAGGTTTGGTCGACATTCCCTGGGGAATTTATTATTATTATTTTTTTATCAATCATCTTACTTTGTGCCCTTCTAGCTAGCTATGCTAGCTTTGGGTAAACTACTGTCTCTGAACCTCAGTTTGCACATCTGTAAAATGGGGAGGCTATTAATATATTGTGCAAACATTAGATTTTCTAGTCCTGGTGTGGCGCTGTAGGATAAGCTCTGAATTGCAAATTCGGCTTGAAGCACAAGGTCGGTGGTTCAAACTCACCAGCTGCTCATCAGAAACCCTGTACGGAGTCGCTCTGAGTAGGGACTGACTTGACAACATTTAACAACAAACAACAATGAATGCTCTACTCAATGCAGAGATAGCCTTGCTGGAAAAATTCTATCCAGAAACATACTCATTAGAGAATCATTTCCCTTAAAGTCTTTTTCTTGGGATTCCTTGTTCCTGATTACAAGTCAGCTGCCTCAATTACTTCTCAAAGGTGGAAATATGCTTCCGATATGGTGGTCTTTATTTATTTATTGTTTGAAAGGTTTTCATCCCACATCTTAGAATCCATGTGTCCTCTCATACCTCCAGCTGAAATCTCTTGACTGTCCTGCATAAACTCTACATATTTTCTACAGATTTATCCCTCAAATGATGGAGTTTTTAATATTCTGATAGTTACCTTTGGAAAAAGTCAGTTCTCTAAGTTGACTCCAGGTGCAGTGCTGTAGGATCAGCACTGGACTGTGAACTACAAGGTTGGAAGTTCAAACTCACCAGCTGCTCTTCAGAAACCTTACACAGGGTCGCTGTGAGTTGGAACCAACTCGATGGCACTTAACAACAATACGTTTATGTTGGCATGACAGTTAGCTTACCAGAAAACATACAAATCAGCAAGGAATTTTTTTTTTTCAAGATAATTGTGTCATTGGCTAAAATAGCAGTACCCCAAACAGAAGGGACTTATGAGAACCAAATTAATCTTTATTCAAATAACTGAGTATGCGTAGGAAATTATCTTCAAAGTGAAAAACCAGGGGAAAAAATCTTAAACATAATTCCAACTTTCCCTAAGCTTGGGAAAATGTTTTGGCCTGTTTTTAATAAAATATAAAGCTTGAAAAATCTCACTGAAAAATTCAAAAGCCTTCTTTTGACATCAAATACCTCTTAAGAAACAATTTTTGGTGTAAATGAATCATGAACATGTGGATTGAATTTCCCACAAAATATGCACAGTTCAAAAATTAAGTGGAAAAATCTTTTACAGAATGTGCTTTGGGTTTTGTGAATGAGAATGATAGTATAATTAGTGAAATCCTTAAGAGGTCACAGACACAGAGAATTAGTGTGCTTCTAATTCTACAAACAGTTGTACACACTTCAGAATGGTTACACCCTTCCATGTAGGAGCTGCATGACTTTGGACAAGTTTGTTTGTTTGTTTTTGTACTTCTCTTAGCTTTACTTTCTTCGTATGTACAATAGATTAAATAAAATTTAGCTCATGAGTACGAATCCACTGAAGCCAGTAGGTTTGGCTTTGTTCTGGTAACTCAGTGTTGTATGGACTCAATAAAAAGTACCCTTTTATGCATAGCAATTGCTAGATGTGTACATGTGTTTTGTTGGTAAGTGCTGTCTTAGGCTGGGTTTTCTAGAGAAGCCAAACCAGTGAAACATATATATGTATATATAAAGAGAAGTTTATTATCAAGAAAACAGCTTACAACTGTAGAGTCCCAGGTCCCCAGTGGAAGAGAGAGCGAGCCTTTACTGCCTGTCCATTATATTGGGAGCAGGCCACACCCCAAGGATTGTTGTTGTTAAGTGCCATCAAGTCAGTTCCAACCCATAGCGACCTCATATAGGGTTTCCGTGGAGCGACTGGTTCGCTTGAACCGCCAACCTTGCAGTTCAAACAGCTTTGTAGTCTGGCACCTTAACACACAACACCACACCAGGACTCCTATACCCCAAGGAAGCATCCCTTTAATTGATTGTCTGCTCATCGCCGCTAATCACAGAGTTAACTCTGCCTGTATTAGGTTTCCTCACCATGGGAATAAACACATCCCACCTGCTAAGCCTCTGAAAATCCTGGCCTCGTCAAGCTCACACAAAATCCTAACTATTACAGGTCATAGTGACCCTATGTACAATAGATTGAAACACTGCCCAGTGCCGTGCCTTCTTCACTATGTTTGAGCCCATTGTTTCAACCACTGTGTCAATTCATCTCATTAAGGGTCTTCCTCTTTTTCACTGACCCTTTACTTTACCATGCATGACCTTCTCTAAAGATTGGTTCTTCCTGATAACTTGTCCCAAGTATATGAGTGAAAGTCTCACCATCTTCCCTTCTAAGGAGCGTTCTGCCTATATGTCTTCCAAAACATATTCGTTCATTCTTCCAGGTCATGGTATATTCAATATTCTTCACAAACACCATAATTAATATGCATAAATTCTTCAGTGTTCCTTATCAATTGTCCAACTTTCACAAGCCCTTGCATTGAAAATATCATAGCGTGGGTCAGGCACGCTGTAGTTTTCAAAGTGACATCTTTACTTTTTAACACTTTCAAGAAGTCTTTTACAGGAGATTTGCCTAATGCAATATGTCATTTGATTTCTTGACAGCTATTTCCATGATGTTGAATGTAGATTCAAGTAAAATGAAGTCTGTGACACCTTCAATCTTTTCTCCATTTATCATGATATTGCTCATTGGCTCAATTGTGAGGATTTTCTTTTTTTCTGTTCAAATGTAATCCATACTGAAGGCTATAGTCTTTGATCTTCATCAGTAAGTGATTCAAGTCCTCTTTCCTTTCAGCAAACAGGGTTGAGCCCTCACAGGTTGTCAATGAGTCTTCCTCTAATCCTGATGCCACTTTCTTCTTGATATAGTTCAGCTTCCAAAATTATTTTCTCAGATTACAGATTAAATAAGTATGGTGAAAAGATCCAACCTCGATGCACAACTTTCCTGATTTTAAACCATTCAGAATCCCCTTGTTATGTTGGAATAATGGCTTCTTGGTCTATGCACAGTTCCACTTGAACACAATTAAAAGTTCTGGATTACCCATCCTTCCCAATGTTACCCATAATTTGTTATGATCCACACAGTCAATTGCCCTTGCATAGACAAACACAGGTTAACATCTTTCTTTATGTGTATGTTGTTGTTGTTAAGTGTCATCGAGTCAGTTCTGACCCTGTATAAGGTTTCCAAGGAGCTGGTGGGATTGAACTGCCAATACATGTGGGTGTGAATGTGCATATACTGTTCATGAATGTGTGTGCAAGTGCATATGAACATGCTTATGAGTGTGTATGAGTCTACATGAAGCTCTGTGTAGGTGATGTGTGAGTGTGCACAGTGTGCTAATGTGTGGGAGAGTATGCATGTCAGTGTGTGCTTGTGTATGTGAGTGCATCTGCATGTATATGTTTGTACCTCTGTTCAGGGTATCTATTTTCTCCATAGAAATGATAGGTTATGGATTATAAGTGAAGGAAACAGAATGTGCAGTGATGATAACATGAATCTACATTGGAGTTTTACCCAATGGTGATTTGTCAATCTCTTAATGTAAAGGAAGCAATTTATATTAATCTCTGAAATTTGAGAATTGACATTTAGTGACTTCATTTCTGAGGATGTGATGGTTTCCAATGTACTCTGTGCAGTTGTAAACTAAAGATGAGGATGCTATAACTCACGTTATAATGTATACAAAATCATTTTACATCTTCTAAAGAAAAAATTTAAATTTTAAATGAGGAAAAAAGGGTGCTTTAACAGAGCACAGGATGAATAAAAGTACGATTACTTATTACCATATACTTATGCCCTTGTGTCTTAGGATGCCAACAGTGCTTAGGCAGAAAAATATAAGACTCAAACCACTTATTTATCATGTTGCCAACTGCTCCTCTGCTATCAGAGATGACTTTTTGACCTAGAGATGGTCTGCTGTAATTGTTACTACCAGCTTTTGAAGCATCTAGCCAGAGACCCCACCTAGAAACCTCCTCAGTCTTTCCTAGTCTAATAAGGAATATGCTCTTGATCTTTTGGGGAGGGTCTTTCATTGATAGATGCCATGAGGTCTTCAGTAGTTCTGGTATTGTTCACTGGTCTCCTCCAGTATATTTACCTTGCTGGTGAAGATGCTCCATGGGTACAGATCACCCTAGAATGTGGTCTTTCTAACTCTTGGAAGACCCAATTCTTGTGCTAGAGAGGATTATGTGCACTGTTTCAGGACATGGTTTATCTACTGTTGCTGTTAAGTGCAGTCAAGTCGATTCTGAGCAGCTGGTGGTTTTGAACTGCTCACCCTATGGTTCGAAGTTCACTGCTTATCCTACAGCACCACACCAGGAGTTCACTTGTTGTTGTTGTTGTTAGGTGTCATTGAGTCGGTTCTGACTTGTAGTAACCCTGTATAGGGCTTTCCAAGGAGTGGCTGGTGAATTAGGACCACCGACCTCGAGGTTCAAACTGACCTTATCCTACAGTGCCACACCAGGACTCCAAGAACTGAAATACATAGTTCAAAGGTGATCGATCTTGTTTTATCAGATGACTGCTTTGCCCTGACTACACACCTGAGAGGATGTGCCACTGGAGTGGGTGAGCCATTCAGAGAGAGTAGTCAGAGCAAAGCAGTCATCTGATGAAACAAGATCACCGTAGAAGTTTATGCTGAGGAGTTTGGGTGCAACCATTGTGTCTTCTTGCGCTTGATGTGGTCTTCCCTCCTGTTATGGTCTGCACTGGGCCCTCTACTAGCACTCTTCTGTTCAGGTTACTAGCTTTGGGTCTTGTCCTAATTGTTGGATTCCTCCAGGCACTTCAGACCTCCTGGTTTAATCAGTGGCTTGAGTTCTTTCTGATTCCTTACTCTCTGCAGTAGAGCTCACGATTCCAGAAATCTGCAAGGCTTTCTGCCAAGAGTTCTTTTCCCTCCGTCTCTGTCCTACATCCCTTTGTTCCCAGTTCTGTGGTTCCTGAACACAAAGATGTAGCTAAGAGTAGGGGTTAACACAGCATCCTTTCTTTGGAACTCACTCTTGACCAACTCTTGACCTCCCTGATTAGGTCTCAATCTGTTTCTGTGAGGTACGGGAACTAATTATGCAGATTAAGAGCTTGCACGCAAATTCATATAATCACCACGGGTTAGCGTAATAGGAAATTCAAGTGTGTTTTAGTACAGGTCAGACCCTTTACATTAAGCTCCTAACACCTTGTACATATTCTTTTTTGTTAAAAAAAAAAATACTGTATCAAATATGCCTTGAACTTGTAAAAAGGTAGCTAGGATTTTTTGTAATGAGGTTATTTTGGTTGTGGCAAAAATTCATCTGTGGCATTTTGATAACCATATCCTCTGACCAGACAGCAAAGTCAATTCAATTTTTATTTCCATACCCATGGATCAACAGCATTCTTTATGAGAGAAAGAAAAGTTAATTTTAAGCTTTTTATAGCGCTTATAGCAATTTATATGGAGATCATAAAAGAGTAGCCTTTCCAAAATAGATGTTGAGATCCTCCACTGCATGCTTTGACTGCACCCAATGCAAGGGCAGTTTTGATTTGTGTCTTGACTGCTACTTAGGAGCTGTGTGACCTTGGGTATTTCCTTAAACTCTAAACCTTAGTCTCCTCATTTATGACGTTCTTTAGTTAGGCCTACAGTTGTTTTGCTAACAATAATGATAGCTTATCTCAAGCAGTTCAATTGCTTTGTATGCATTATCTCATTTCATTCTACAACAGCCTTCAAGGTGTTATTATTATTAAAATCTAATTTTATAAATAAGAAAGCTAGGCTCATGAAAATGAAGTGATTTGCCCAAAGTCACCCAGTGGTCAAGTTGAGACTTGAACCCAGATGATGGGTTGAACCCAGATCATGCATGTTGCTCTTAATAACTATAATATGCTGCTGCGAGTTCTAAATGAGGTAACGTTGAGAGAGAATAAGGCACTATATACTTATTACGAGTCATTTAAATACGGAAAGTTTATGAAATATGTGGACTCAAGATCCTGAATCCACTTTTTAATTTTGTTGTTGTTCTTAGGTGCCAACAAGTCAGTACTGACTCATAGCAACCGTAAGCACAACAAAACCAAAACACTGCATGATCCTGCATCAACCGCACAGTCTTTGCTACGTTTGAGTCCATTGCTGCTGCCACTGTGCTTATCCATCACCTTGGGAGTTTTCCTCACTTTCTCCAACCCTCCACTTAACCAAACATGATATCCTTCTCCAGGGATTTGTACCTCCTGCTAATACATCTGAAGTATGAGAGATGAAGTTTGACAATCCTGGCTTCCAAGGAGCATTCTGGCTGTACTTCTTTCAACACAGATTGGTTTGCTCTTTG
>NW_006408813.1:466526-486102 GCF_000296735.1 Chrysochloris asiatica | reverse complement strand
GACTCGATGGCACCTAACAACAACAACAACATTTATAGGTTCCCCCATTTGATAAGGAGTCCTGGTGTGGTGCTGTGAGTTAATATGCTGGACTGCATGTTTAGTGATAACATTGAACATAAACTAAAGTGAAGTGACAACAATATCAACAACTATGACAAGTATGCACACTCACATTTACACCGGTAATAACTACTATGCTAGATGCCATTGATCATAGAATGAATTCCAGTCTCTGACATGTAAATGTGTATCTTAGTATCAATATAATACAGTCCTTAAACTCTCTCATCTCATTTAATTGTTTTAAAAACAAACAAACAGGAAACTAGTGATAGTACTTGCACCTGAGGCATAGCATGAAGATATAATCAATATCTTAGCACAATGCTTCGTACATAGCAAGAGTTTAGAAATATTAGGAAAAGACACACAATACACACACAAAAACAAACTACTGCTAATAGTGGGTATCACTGTGCAAACCAAACACAGGATTAAAGGCACATAGAGGAATGCATTAGCCAAATACTAATGTCATTATGAAGATGTTGTTGTTGTTAAGTGCCATCGAGTCGGTTCCGACCCATAGCGACCTTGTACAGGGTTTCCGAGGGTGTAAATCTTTACGGAAGTAGAAAGCCTCATCTTTGTCCTGCAGAACCGCTGGTAGTTTCGAACTGCTGACCTTGCGGCTCGCAGCCCGATTCGTAACCACTATGCTACCAGAGCTCCTATTATGAAGATGAAGCCATACAATATTATTAGTTGGCAGACACCAGGACTTCATACTGCCACAGTGGCAACTTACAAAAGGGGAAATTAGGCTTCTTTTAGCCGTTTAACTGGTTGTCTTAATATCGGTGAAAAACCAGTTTAACCCATCTTTACTGGACTGCTTTAAATCGACCCCAGGATCCCCAAGTTTCCACTTTAATAAAACCCCATAGATAAACTTCTAAGCACTATTTCTTCATTTAAAATTTTTTATGTGTCCTCACCACATCATCCTTTGGAGATATCTGGTGTATTCAAAAGCCGTATTTGTTATTCTTCCAAAATCTCTTCTTGTCTCTCTTCTGAAAGTAAGAGAACCTTGAATAGAACACATAAGTGCGTACGTTTAAATGATAATCTATTCAATTCAGACCACATGGGGACAAAAGATGATTTAAATCAGGTAAACACCTTGCTTTGAACTTCTCTGACCACAACAAAATTAAGCCTGAGATCAAAACCAAAAAATATAGCTAGAGAAATGTGCATATTTGAAAATTCTGAGACTTCCAAGCAGATAATTCATGGATCAAAAAAGAAAACATCCAGGTGATTATAAAATGTTATGGATGTAAGTTGCCATTGAGTCAGTTCTGACTCATAGCGACCCTATGCACAACAAAGGAAACACCACCTTGTCCTGCACCATCCACACAGTTGTGTTTGAGTCCATTATAGCTGCTACTGTGCCAATCCATCTTGTTGAAGGGTCTTCCTTGTATTCATTGACCTCCACTTTACCAAGCATGATGTCCTTTTCCAGGGACTGGTTCCTCCTTACAACATGTTCAAAGAATTAGAGATGAAATCTCACCATGCTCACTTCTAAGGAACATTCTGGCTGTACTTCTTCCAAGATATTTTATGGCACATTTAATATTCTTCTTCAATACTACAATTCAAATGCATCAATTTTTCTACAGTCTTCTACATTCACTGTCAACTTTTATATGCATATGAAGTGATTGAAAACATCATGGCTTGGGTCAGGTGCACCTTAGTCCTCAAACTGATGTCTTTGCTCTTGAAAACTTTGAAGAGGTCTTGTTTGATTTTTTGACTGCTGCTTTCATGAGCATTGATTGTGGATCCAAACAAAATGAAGTGTTTGGCAACTTTAATCTTTTCATGATGTTATTTATTGGTCCATTTGTGAAGATTTTTGTTTTCTTTACCTTGAGGTACAATCCATATAGATATTCATCAGTAAGTATTTCAAGTCCTCTTCCCTTTCAGTGGGCAAGGTTGAGGCATGCATATTTTGGGTTGTTACCGAATCTTCCTCCAATCCTGATGTCACTTTCTTCTTCATATAACCCAGTTTCTCAGATTATTTGCTCAGCATACAGATTGAGTAAGTATGGTGAAATGATTCAAATATTCAGTCAGTATCCCTTGTTCTGTTCTAACAACTACCCCTTGGTCTATATACAAGTTCCTCATGGTCACAAAAAACTGTTCTGAAATTCTCATTCTTCACAATGTTATCCATAGTTTGTTATAATCCACATGGCAAATTATGATTCACATAGTTGAAAGCCTTTGCATATTCATAAAACACAAATATACATCTTTCTGGTATTCTCTGATTTCAGCCATAATCCATCTGATATGGATCAGCAATGATATTCTTAGTTACAGGTCCTCTTCTGAATCTGGCTTGAATTTATGGTAGTTCCCTGTCAAAGTATTGTAACCATTTTTGATTTATCATCAGAAAAATTTTATTTGCATGTGATATTAATGAAACCACTGATTTCCACATCTTGTTAGATCACCTCTCTTTGGAATGGACACAAATATGGATCTTTTCCAATCAGTTAGCTAGGTAGCTGTCTTCCAAATTTCTTGGCATAGAGTGAATGCCTCCAGCGTTGGATCAGTTTTTTGAGATATTTCAAATTGTATTCCATCAATTCCTGGAGCTGTGCTTTTCATGAATACCCTCAGTGCAGCTGAAGCGTCTTCCTTCAGTACCATTGGTTCTTGATCATATGCATCTTCTTGAAATGGATGAACATTGACCATTTCTTTTTGGTACAGTGACTGTGTATTCCTTCCATCTTCTTTTGATGCTTTCTGCCACATTTAATGTTTTGCCCATAGAATCCTTCAGTATTTCAAGTTGAGGCTTGAATTTTTCTTCAGTTCTTTCAGCTTGAGAAATACTGAGAATGTTCTTCCCTTTTTATTTAACTCTAGATCTTTGCACATTGTATTATAATACTTGACTTTGTCCTCTCAAGCTACCTTTTGAAATGTTCTGTTCAGCTTTTTGGCTTTCTCATTTCTCCCATTTGCTATAGCTTCTCTACACTCAAGAGTAAGTTTTAGAGTCTCTTCTGACATCCATTTTGGTGTTTTCTTTCTTTCTTTCCTGTCTTTTAAATCACTTTTGCTTTTTTCTTGTATGGTGTTCTTAATGTCATACCACAATTCTTCTGGATGTTGTCATTCATTAGTGTCTGTTGCCCTGAATCTGTTCTTGAGATGCTTCTTAATTCAACTGGGATATATTCAAAGTTATATTTTGGCTCTTATAGACTTGTTTTCATTTTTTTCCATCTTCAGCCTGAACTTGCATATGAGCAATTGATGGTCTGTTCCACACTCTGCACCTGGCCTTGTCTTGGCAGATGACATTGAGTTTCTCGGGCGTCTCTTCTTACAGATGTAGTCAATTTGAATTGTATGGATTCCATCTGGTGAGATTCATGTGTATAGTCACCTTTTATGTTTTTTAAAAAAGGTATTTGCAATGAATAAGCTGTTAGTGTTTCACAATTTTATCATGCAATCTCTAGCATTATTTCTATTATCAAGGCCATATTTTACTCTTCATTTCCAACTTTCACCTTCAATTACCAGTAACTAACAATGCATCTTGAATGGATGTTTGATCAAATCCAGACTGAAGAAGGTGGTATAATTCTTCAATTTCATCACCACTTGCTTTAGTGGTTAGTGCGTAAATTTGAATAATAGTGGTTTTAACTGGTCTTCCTTGTAGGCATGTGGATACTATCCTATCACAGACAGCATTGTACTTCAAGATAGATCCTGAAATGTTCTTTTGGATGATGAATATGATGCCACTCCCCTTCAATTTGATGTTCCTGGCATAGTAAACCATGTGACTGTTTGATTCAAAATGGCCAATAGAGTCCATTTCAGCTCACTAACATTTATGATATCAATCTTTATGCATACAATACTTGGTAAGGGACAATCAAAGAAGTCAAAATAGTGATAATTAGGGTATATTTTTAAAACTCAAGAGTGCATCTAAAACAATACTTAGAGTGAAATGTATAACCTTAAATGCTTCTATCACAGAAGAAGACAAAATAATGAGGTAAGCATCCAATATTAGACATCAGAAGAAAGAACAACAAAGGAAGTAGAATAAAGATCATAGGAGAAATAAATGAAATAGAAAACAAACTTTTACTGTTTGTTTATATCAATAAAGCCAAAACATCTGTGAGAATGGAAAGCATGAACAAACCATATCAGGAATATAAAAGTGGGTACATAATTGAAAATATTTAAGATAATAACAAGGTAAAAGGAAAAAAAAGAGGAATAATTATGAAAAATCTTGTTGTTGTTGTTAATTGCCATTGAGTTGGTTCTGATTCAGAGTGACTATGTATAGAGTTTCTGAGGAACAGGTGACAGGTTTGAACCACGGATCTTGAGGTTAGCAGTCCAGTACTTATCCTATAGCACCAAGTACCATTAAATTGACTCCAACTCATACTGACCCCATGCACAACAGATAAAAACACTGCCTAGCATTGTGCCATTCTCACAATTTTTCCTGTTTGAGCCCATTGCTGTAGCTACTGTGTTAATAATCAATCTCCTTGAGGGTCTTCCTCTTTTTCAATGACCCTAGACTAATACACATCATGATAAATGGAGAAAAGATTGAAGTTGACAAATAATTCATTTGGCTTGTATCACAGTCAAGAAGTCAAATGACACATTGCATTGGGAACATCTACTGAAAAAAGACCCCTTTGAAGTGTTAAAGAGCAGAGATGTCTCTTTGTGGACTAAGGTGTTCCTGACCCAAGTATTTTCAATTGCCTCATATGCATCTTAAAGTTGGACAATGAATAAGGAAGACCATAGAAGAGTCGATACATTTGAATTATAGTGTTGGCGAAGTATATTAAAAGTACTGTGGACTACCAGAATACCACACAAATCTGTCTTTGAAAAACTACAGCCAGAATACTCCTTAGACACTAGAATGGTGAGACTTCATTTCCTCTTCTTTGGACACATTGTCAGGAGGAACATCATGGTTGGTAATGTGGAGGGTCAGCAAAAAAGAAGACCTTCAACACAATGAATTGACACAGTAGCAGTATTAATGGACTCAAACATAACAACACTTGGGAAGACAGTGCAGGACCAGGATTGCTATCAGTTAGAACTAAGTCAATGGCACGTAACAACAACAATAATTCACATTAAGCTAATCAATTTGAAAATATAGCTGAAGCAAACAAATTAATATTGAGTTCTAACAAATAGTCAGAGAACAAATAATTGCAACTTTACAGATTTTTCCAAATTTAAAAAAAAGTTGGATCATAAACAAACTATTTTCATGAGACCAGCATAATGCTAACATCAAAACAGAAAACGATCAACAAAGAAAAATCATAGACCAATATTATGAATATACATTAAAAAATTCAAAAAATAGTTAGTAAACCAAATCTAGCAAGGCATAGAAGAATAATTTTTTGTTGCTTCTAAGTGCCATCAAGTCAGTTCCAACCCATAGCAACTCTGTATAGGGTTTCTGAAGAACGATTGGTGAGTTTGTACCACCGACCTTGTGGATGAAACTGACTTTGCAGTCCAGTGCATGCATCCACAATGCCAAAACAGGACTGCTAGGTGCCATCAACTTCAGTTCCTCCTCATAAAGACCCTCTGCACAACAGAATAAAAGGCTATTCAGTCCTGCACCATCCTCACAATTGAGACTGTTGCTGCTGCCACTGGCAATCCAGCTCATTCAGACCTTCATCTTTTTTGCTGACCGTCTACTTTACCAAACATGATGTTCTTCTCCAGGGATTGGTCCCTCCTGATAACATGTCCAAAGTATGAGAGATGTCGTCTTGTCATCCTGGCTTCTAAGGAGCATTCTGGCTGCACTGCACTTCTTCCAACACAGATCTCTTCGTTCCTCTGGTAGCCCATGGTGGGTGTGTTTAATATTGTTCTCTAACACCACAATTCAAAAGCATTGATTTACCATAACCAAATTGGTTTATTTCCAAAATTCAAGGTTGTTTTAACCTTAGAAAATAAATTAATGGAACTTCCCACATTAAGAGTTTAAAGGAATAAACAGTATTGTTATTTCAGTAGAAGAAGAAAGATCATTTAATAAAATTCTGTGAGTGCTAAAAATTCAACATCCATTCATGACAAAACTCTTAGTGAGCAAGAAAAAGAAGTTCCTAAGTTTGTTTAATATTGTTTTAAATGCACAAAAACCACACTTATGCTAAAACTTTGGAAAATATTTGATTTGCAATTAAGGAAAAAAGACCAGGGTGCTTTCTATCACAACTTTTCCTCAACATCGTGTTGGTGATCATAACCAGTGAAATAAAGAAGAAAAAGAAAGAAACTGAGGATTGCAAAGGAAAAAGCAAAGCTGTCATTATCTTACCATCGTATCATTATCTACAGAGAAAAATTTTAAAGTCCACATATAAATTATCAGGTTGAATAAATGTTCTTGGCAAGGTTTCCAGATATAAAAAGCAATTCGACGTGCCAGAAGAAACATGAATGGCCAATAAGTAAATGTTTGAAGGGTTGCTCAACCTCGCTAATCATCTAGGAAGTGTAAATTGAATCCACAATAAAATAACCATATCTCAGCTATCATACTAGCAAGATGTAAAACATTTAAAAATAACCAGTATTCATGGGGATATGCTCTGCAGATAAAAGATGAAGCTTTCTACTCCTGGAAAGAAAGTTGGAAGTTGACAAAAGTAATGTTGAAAATGCATAGTCCCACTGATTAAGCAATTCCAAAGGAAGCAAATTCAAACTCACCAAGCGCTCCTTGGAAACCCTAACCAGGGTCGCTATGAGTTGTAAACTAACTTGATGACATTTAAAAACTACAACAACAAGCAATTCCACTAGATACCCTAAGTTCTGTCACATTTATACTTTGAGACATGAACAAAAACATCCATAACAGCACCATTGTAATGGAAAAATAAAAACTCCTAACAACCTAAATATGTATGGATAGTTAGAAAATGGATAAAAGTACAGTAGAATACTACAGTACTTCAATGAAAGTAATTGAGCTCCAGCTACATGTTATAACATAGGCAAATCATGAAAAAAATGATATTAAAATCAAAAGGTTGCATAAGAATGCATACATAAAAGGGGGAGTGGTTAATCTTACATTCCAGAAACAGAGGGTCCTAGGAGCATCAAGGGAGAGGAGCACGAATGGAATGTGGGACCCTACCCAGAGAAGCAGTAACACCAGAGATGGAGGCAAAGATGAGGACATGAAGAGAGAGAGAGCAGCTGAGAACTCTGGACTCATGGGAAGAGAGGTAATGTGTGCTGGCAGCCAGAAGGCAAACTTGCAGAATGTGCCCTTTGGTCGTTTAAATGATTATATATTCCTGAGTGGTTTGGTGTACACCCCACCCCTCCAAAAAAAAAAAAATCCAGAGGGAATAGAAGCAAATACTGTTGAATGCACGGAGGAGATTGTAATCATTGCAATGAAATAATGAGTGTAAAACTGATGTTCTCCCATGTAAACTATCACTCAATTCACAATAAAAAGTTTTAAAAAAATGTATACAGTATTCTTCTATTTTATAGTATTCACAGTATTGAAAACTAAACAATTCATTATTAAGGGATGCAAATAGTATGAACAACAACCAGTGGGTGATCAACACAAAATTTAGGACAGTCTCTCTCTGAATGCAGAGGGTAAAATATAGGATTGAGGAGAGGAACACAGGATTTCCATGCAGTGGTAACAGCTTCTCAATCTAGGATATGGGTGGAAGTGTATTCATTGTACCATTACTCTGGATACTTCAAAGATATTTTACATAGATTTGTTTTATACTCATTTCTTTGCATATAATTTAATAAAAGCTCTATTCTGTCTCATTATTCTAGATTCACAGTTTTCCCTTGTCTGTAAATACTAAGTCATTAAAATAACCAGTAAAAACTCCTCTTGATAGTCCATTTTAAAGTGGGAGGAAAGAGAAAAATTTTGCATGGATGATCGCCTACAATAACTTGGAGTGAATAGTCTGAGGCCATGGGAGGTCTTTGATAAGAGAAAGCAGAGTAAGGGTGAGTATATTGGGAATATAAACAAATCAATTTACAGAATCCAGTTGTTTTCTCAGGTAATTGTCGATAGTTCAAAACACATTTTTGTTCAACAACTTTTAAGAGCTGCAAACAGACTTACTAGCAGTTTTTGATCTAGTATGGCGATAGAAACCAGCTGATGCCTATTTTCAAACGTGTTTGCAGATGGCCAGACCTTATGACTCAATTAATAAAACAAACGTGTCTATGAACCTAATGTAATCCTTTTGACCTTAATAAAGTCTTAAATCCTGAGTAAATCTGTTTTAAGATGGAAAAATGTACACAAAAGTGAAACATTCCATACACTTACACTGGAGTTTATGACCCTTGCTTCCTACCACTGGCTGCCTGGCTAACTTAGTGCTATTTAAAGTGCTTCCTTTGGTGGTAGTGAATTATAAATCCATATCTCTGTAAGATGCTCTCATCGGCTCACACAGGTTTGTGCATATGCCTACAGTGCACACATCCGCGCACACACACAGTTCTCTCTCCACATTGAGTTGGCTGGCAGGTTGAAAAATGACCCAAGCCTTTCTCTTCTAATTCTAAATATCATTGTTTGTAATGATAATACGGTATTCCTTTTCCGTGGATTTTCCACCATGGAAACACTAGGAACATTACAATACAATATATTATTATGCAAATAATTCAAATAGTTTTTTTTTTTTAATAGGCTTCTGAATAAAAGTTTGAAAGGAAGTCCTGTCAAAAGCAAAATACTAGACTAAAATTTCCAATAGGCCACTATGTACCATCCTTTATCTGAGCTGGTAAAGTCTCTAAGTTATTATATTATTACTGAATTGAAAGAATAATAATATAATACTAGACAGTCAGCCCCTAACCCCTCCCCATACATAGCAATTACAACTGCAGCTTAAAATGACTGAAATTTTATCACATCAAAGAAGACACCAGTCAGCCATGGCCTCATAAAAGCCTTTATGGAGTTTTAAGCCAGATTCTAAAAGGGAATTTCTTGGTATACTCTACCATTGTTTCAGAGGCCTCTGTCAATCAACACAGCAGTTAGTGGGGACCTGACTGCTTGCTACCACCACCCAATAGGCAAACTGGTTTGTCTGTTTTCAGTGGTTATCTAATCTATTTTTATTATAAGCAAAATGTACCATTAGTGGAAGTGGTATTTTAGTGACAGCCAAACTATTCCTTATTAAATTAATCAAACATGTGACCAACATATACTGATAATTACTGGCAATTGGAATGCAAAGGTGGGAAGCAAAGATGAAGGATCAGTAGTATGGTCTTGTTGATAGAAATAATGCTGTCATCGCATATTAGAATTTTGAAAGACCAGTGACTTCTTCATTGCAAGTACCATTTTAAACAACACAAAAGACAACTATACACATGGACCTCATCAGATGGAATACATACAAATCAAATTGACTACATCTGTGAAAAGAGATGGTAGAAAAGCTCCATATCATCAGTCAAAACAAAGCCAAATCAATTGCTCATATGCATGTTCAGGATGAAGCTGAAGAAAATTAAAACAAGTCCACGAGAGAAAACATATGACCTTGAACATATACCATCTAAATTTAGAGATCATCTCAAGAACAAATTGGACACATTAGACACTAAAGACTGAAGGCCAGAAGAGTTGTGGGATGACATCAAGAACATCAGACAGGAAGAAAGCAAAAGGTCATTAAAATACAAGAAAGAAGTAAAAAACCAAAATGGATGTCAGGAGAGACTCTAAAACTTGCTCGCCCTTATACAGATGCTAAACTAAATGGAGGAAATGAGAAGGTAAAAGATCTGAAAAGAAAATTTCAAAAGGCAGCTCGAGAAGACAAAGTCAAATATAATGAAATGTGCAAAGACCGGGAATTAGAAAACCAAAAGGGAAGAATACACTCACCATTCTTCAAGCTGAGAGAACTGAATAAAAAACTCAAGCCTTGTCTTGAACTACTGAAGGATTCTCTGGGCAAAATATTGACTGATGCAGAAAGCATCAAAAGAAGATGGAAGGAATACACAGAGTCACTGTACCAAATAGAAATGGTCGGTGTTCAACCATTTCAAGAGGTAGCATATGATCAACAGCTAATGCATTGAAGGCATTGGCAAAGAACATGACTCCCGGAATTGATGGGATACAAATTGAAGTCTTTCAACACACTGACGAAGCACTGGAGGCACTCACTCATCTATGCCAGGAAATGTGGAAGACAACTGCCTGGCCAACTGACTGAAAGAGATCCATATTTGTGCCCATGCCCAAAAGAGGTGACCCAACAAAATTAAGAAATCATAGACAATATCATTAATATCCTATGAAAGCAAAATTTTGCTAAAAGCAATTAAAAAATGGTTGCGACCATACGTTGACAGAGAACTTCCAGAGGTTCAACATGGATTCAGAAGAGGATGTGGAATGAGGGATATCGTTGCTGGCATCAGATGGATCGTGGCTGAAAGCAGAGAGTACCAGAAAGACGTTTATCTATGCTTTGCTTTATTAATTATCCAAAGACTTTCAATAGTGTGGATCATGACAAACTATGGACAACATTGCAGAGAATGAGTATTCCAGAACTCTTAATTGTGCTCATGAGGAACCTGTACATAGATCAGGGGGCAGCTGTTCGAACAGAACAAGGGCAAACTAAATGGCTTAAAAATTAGGAAAGGTGTGTGCCGGGGTTGTATTCTTTCACTAAACTTATTCAGAGAACTTAAAATACTGATGAAGATCAAAGACTTTGGTGTGGGTTGCAGCTCACCACTGGACCAATAAATAACATCACGATAAATGGAGAAAAGATTGAAGTTGTCAAAACTTCATTTTGCCTGTTTCAACCATCAACACTCATGGAAGCAGCAGTCCAGAAATCAAACGACGTATTGCATTAGGAAAATTTGCTGCACAAGATCTCTTTAAAGTGCTGAAGAGCAAAGACGTCATTTTGAGGACTAAGATGTGCCTGACCCAAAACCATGATATTTTCAATAACCTCATATGCATACAAAAGTTGGACAGTGAATAAGGAAGACCGTAGAAGAACTGATGCATTTGAGCTATACATGATGTGGGAGGAGACTATTACAAGTACCAATCTGTGATGGAAGGAGTACAGCCAGAATGCTCCCAGGAAGCCAGGATAGCCAGATTTCATCTCTCATACTTCAGAAATGTTGTCAGAAGGGACCAGTCCCTAGAGAAGGATATCATGTTTGGTATAGTGGAGGGTCAGAGGAAAAGAATAAGACCCCCAATTAGATGGATTGGCACAGTGCAGCAGCAATGGGCTCAATTGTAGCAAAGATTGTGAGGTTGATGCAGGACTGGACAGTGTTTCCTTCTGTTGTGCATAGGGTTGCTTTGAGTTAGTACTGACTTGATGGTACCTAACAACAACAACACATTGATTGACATAGAAGTAAAGTATAATTAATACTTTTTTATCAATCAATGTAGCTGTTCAGCTAAATTTATTTAAAAGGGACTTTATTGTGAGGTAGGAGATCTTCGCCCTAATTCCTGCACTACCAGAAAATAGCTTTGTCTCTTCAATCCATAGAGCTAATCTGTCACGAATTTTCACTGACTTTAGCTTTTTTAAATAATTATGTGAAGGTTCCTATGTCTTCCTCTTGTTGAGTGCCTCAAAATCTTTTATCAGCCTAATTGGTTTCCCTGACTCCAGTCTTGCACTATTCCAATATTCCTGATTCTAAGATACCAGGGTGATTTTTCTAAAACATTAATTTGATCACGCTACATTTTAAATTTATAACACTTTTGTGGCTCCTCTATTGCCATAGTTTAAAATATGGCTTTCATTATTTGATTTCCCTTTTCTCTCTCCTCTTTCTTCCTCATTTTCAGTGATGGAGTCAAGTTATACCTGTCACTTTTCTGCTTAGAAACTACAACAACTATGGTCTATAGTTCCAGTGCTTAGTCCAGGACTGGGTGTGTAGATGGTACACGATACTAGTTGGTGGAGTAATTGAATGAATTCAACTAGACACTTGGCTTTACAATGACTATATGTCATGGCACTCACTCACTCTCAGGCTCTTCATCCAAAACCCCTTGTATGGATTAGGTGACCTTTCTCTGTGCTTCCTCGGCTCCTTCGCCTGACTCCTGTGACAGCAACTCGGCACACTGTTTAATTATCTGCTTGCTGCCAGTCTACTCCTATAGACAGTGAGCAACTTAGGGGCAGGGCCCAAGTCTTGGTCAACATTTTATTCCCAATACTTAGTAAATGACAGTCATTCAACAACTGAACAATTGAGTAAATGAACAAATTAATGTCATGAAAATGAGGCCTCAGTCATACCGATAAACATATCTTTATATCACACTGGCTGCGAACCCAATCCACTGACATGTTGTCCATCCCAACTCACAGCAACCCTATAGGAAAGAGTAGACTCGCTCCTTAGTATTGCTGAGACAGTAAAGCTTTATGGGAGCAGACGGCCTCATCTTTCTCTTGTGGAGCATCTGGTGGGTTTAAACCACTGAATTTGCAGTTAGCACACCACCGCTTAAGGCTAAAGCCTGTGTTTTGAGAAGAAACTTTGCCTAGTATCAAACATCCATCAGACTGGGTTGTTTTTCTCATTTCAAAAATCTCTGACTTCAGCCTCGCTGACCAATTGAAGTGTTGGTGAAAGATTCAACTGTTGGCCACCCTGGTTGACTGTGTCCTTCTCAGGTTGTGGGAAAAAAAGGCAGTGCTGGAAGGGGTAGGAAAGAACTGTGACTGCAAGCACTTTGGGAGAGAATGGACAAATTATGAGGGGCCATCAGGCAGCAATGGCTGAGGACCAGTTCCCATTGTGTGTCTGTGTTGACTTTTGAAAATGAGAAGGTATTTATTTTACATGCTATGGTAATTAAACAAACAAAACCCTATATGCCCAAAAAGTAAAGATTGATACATGCATTCAACGAGAGCAGGGAAAATTACACTCGCAGAGGAAAAGATTCCATATGTTCTCCAATACCTAGGCACAACTGGGTGCCACTTTAATGACTTTCCAAATGCACCCCGTTGCTCTTAGGTATTGAAGAACATATGGCATGTTTCCCCTTTAACTGTGAATTTCCTTGCTTTTGTCAGTTGGTGTCTCAAGCTTAATGTATTTTAATGCAGCTTTTGTGGGTGTGAATACAGTCCGAAGTTGTTATTAGAGAGGCCATGTTAATAGAATACACAGATGTTATCTCTTAGTCTTCCCGAACTAGGCTTCAAAAATCTACATCTATAGGTCTAACTTTGAAATTGTTAATAAAGGTCCTTTGAGAGTTCCCAAATCACTCTTCTCAGCTCCAAACTTAGCATGGATGATAAATGACCATTTAGTTGCCAATATAGCACAATATTTCAATTTCCTGCCTTCCCAAAGGTATTTGAAAGGTTGTACCAAGTTCATACTCACAGTATGTGTTGTCTACAACGCTGTGATCTCCGACTGGCTAACTTTAACCAAAACCTTTTCAATTAATTCAACACATTCCTGGAGAAAACCAGCCTACTCTAGGCTTTGTACAAATATGTCTTTATTGATTTTCTTGGCAAACACTCCGTACGTTGTGGTGAAATCTGTTCTTTTAGGTGATGTAAAAAAGTGAACATTGTGTAAAGCACACGCTAAAGGAACAGAAGGATGATCAGCATCTTATTACACAAAAGTTCAGACTGGTCTATTTTGCTCAAGTGACCTCAGAGAATGTAGATGAGAATCTGAAAAGCAAAGCAAATCCTCCTTCATAGTCTTGTCATCCCCTGAAAATCAAGTTGTTTTCATTTTTCCCTCATCCCTTTCTAGTCCCTGTCCATATGCATAAATAATTTTTACATAATTACACTTGCAGTGTAGAAGCAATTTTGCATTCTGATTTTTTTTTTCCCTACTTAAAATGATAGCAATCGGATTCTAAGGAAAGCTACATAGCACATTCTTGTGGACAAACAGAGCAGAGCCCAGATCAGGAAATGCAAACCTTTACAGAGGTTTGCCTGACAGGGTTAAGTCCGGCATTTTAAAGTATCGAAAGGCGCTGGGCTAGGTTGGTGCATTGCTTGCTTTTGAATCCTCATTGCAAGCCAGAGAGCCAAAAGAGGGCTTCCTGTGGTTGTCCCATTATGCTGAGAGCCAGGCTGCCCAGAGAAAGGAGCCCAGTGCTGGTCAGTCCGCAAGACCATCAGGGGCTTAATATCATCCAAATAATAGGAAACACAGCTGATTTCTGGTGCTATGCCATTAGGTTGGCTACAGAAAAAACAAAACAAAACATTTCTGATGCATCTTAAAAAGGATTCCTATCTGTTGACTGAAGATGTTAAGATCAAAACATTAAGGCGATAGCTGTGGGTCCCTAAGGCTTATTTTAGGAATGGTGAATAGCAAAACCACACTCAATAGTGTTGTAGATAGAAATTATGACCTTTAACAGTTGTTAGAGTGACAGATTTCCCAAGTAAAGCTTTATGTCACTTTCCACCAAATGGAGACCACCTTTGTTTTGTTTTTATGTGTGTTTTAAAGTGGATGCAACACTTTTTTACAGTACATAGGCATGTGCGTTTAAAACATAAGCATGCTGGAATCCAAATCCTGCTTAATGTTTATTGGTTGGCTAACCCAAGAAATAGTTCTTTAGAGGAAGAAAAGAAGTTTCTAATATTGCCTTCACTAATTTGGCGATATTCAAGAAATCATTAGAATCCAAATTTATGGGTTTCTCCTTCAGGATAATGCTAAATCCCTTCAGCTAGAGTGTGAAGGGAAGCCATTGGGCTATTAATTTTATCAGTGTCTAGATTAACAGATTTGGTAGTCCTTGCTAAAATAAATAAACAAATGTCATAATTTATGGAGTCCTGCAGTGGCGCTGTAGGATAAGCACTGAACTACCAACCACAAGGTTGGTGGTTCAAACCTACCAACTGCCCTTGTAAAAACACTGTACAGGGTCACTGTGAATCAGAAATGATTCGACGGGACTTAACAACAACAACAACAACATCAGCATCGTCATAATATATAGACTCACTTTTGATTGAAACTCGAACTTGCTCTACTCTAGATTTAGGAATTAAACTAAGGCTAAATTGGAGTCCTGGTGTTGCTCTGTGAGCGAATGCATCAGACTGCAAAGCAGTTTGAACTGCGAGGTTGGTAGGTAGTTCAAGCACCAGCTGCTCCTCGGAAACCGCATACAGGGTCGTTATGGGTCAGAATTGACTCGACAGTACTTATCAACAAGTTGCAAAAAGTGTTGTTTTGTTAAAATCATGACAGACTGAAACATACACAAGAAGTTGTTGTAAAATCCAGACCAGAGGGAATAACTGTATTTAGAACACAGTACTACGGCGGTTCTTAAACTCCCATCCCAAGTATCCTTAACTGCAGAGGAATGTGAGCTGGGACACGGAGAGTGGGCAGAGGCTCTATGGGTAGGCCCTGAAACAGTCGGCCACACGTTTGGAGTTTCTTTGAAGTATCTGTTGTGGTTGTTTATTTTAAAATATAATATTTCTTATGTATTTGACTCCATAAATCAATATTTCTTTTGATTAAAAACAAACACATTTTGCATTGTCAGGTAACTTATATAACTTTTCCTTCCCAGTCATTGAGGAAAATAGGTATTCCAGAAGATGGATCACATTTCTTTCGTGGCTGCGTGGTTCTGCTTTAAAACACAACACAGTAGTTTTAAAACTTGAGTTTTTCAATTATTAAAAGATGCATTCCAGATAAACAAACCAACTGCTATCGAGCTGATTCTGACTCAAAGCAACTCTCTATAGTGTTTCTGAGGCGGTCAATCTTTACAGATACAGAAAGCCTCATCTTTCTCGTGCAGAGCGGTTGGTGGGTTTGAATTGCTGACCTTGTGGTTAGCAGTCCAGTGTTTATCCTACAGTGCCACCATGTCTCCTTAGAGATACACTAAAGCCAAAACCAAGCTTACAGCCACAGACTGGATTCTAACTCATAGTGACCCCGTATAGGGGGTTTCCAAGGCTGTAATTGTCACAGGAGGAAAAAGCCTCATCTTTCTCCCAGGAGCAGCTGGTGGGTTTAAACTATCGACCTTCCAGCTAGCAGTTCAGTGCTTATCCTGCGGTACCAGAATTCACGAAATACCAGGGAGCAATGTTCATTGCACCTTTGAACTTCACCTCACTGGTTTACTAATAATGAGGTAACTAACACATGTCAAAATGCTTTCAAGGCAATCATGGCTGCTATGCTTATATTGTTGTTAAGTACTGTCGATTTGGTTCCGACCCATAGCGACCTCTATATAGGGTTTCCAAGGAGCAACTGTGTCTTTGAACTAACAACCTTGAGATTCAAACGGACTTTGTGGTCAAGTGCTTACCTTACAGCACCACACCAGGACTCCATATTTACATTGCTGCTGTTGGTAAATGCCATAGAGTCGATTCCAATCCATAGTAATCCTGCATAGGATTTCTGAGGAGCAGCTTGTGAGCTTGTAATCACCAACCTTGAGGTTCAAACTGACTTTGTAGTCCAGGGCATTAATCTACAGAGCCACACTAGGAGTCCATGTTACATTGTTTTACCATTTGTGAATTTCTTCTTACTTAATGGATCTGTGTACTTCAAGCTTTCCCAACTAATTCATTTGCTTGTGAAGTCTACATGCTAGAGTTTTAGCAAGCATTTAGGGCTGAGACACACCTAGATTCAAATTACAATCATGTCTCTTAATAGTCTTATCATTCAATTTCTCAGTTGTCGCATCTATAAAATGGAAATCACTTTGAAGCCTAAGGTGTGCCTGATCCAAGCCATGATATTTTCGATTGCCTTAGCGTAGTGGTTACGAATTGGGCTGCGAACCTTAAGGTCAGCGGTTCAAAACTACCAGCCGCTCCGCGGGAGAAAGATGAGGCTTTGTACTCCCGTAAGGATTTACACCCTCGGAAACCCTGTACAGGGTCGCTATGGGTCGGAACCAACTCGACGGCACTTAACAACAACAACAACATGTGGTTGTGAAAGCTGGACAATGAAAAAGGAAGACCAAAGAAGAATTCTTACATTTGAATTGTGGTGTTGACAAAGAATATTGAATAAACCAATGTTGTTGTCCATTGTTGTTGTTAGGTGTCCCCGACTCAGTTCCAATCCATAGCGACGCTATGCACAACAGAATGAAATATTCCTGGTCCTTCACCAGTCTCCCCAGCTTCACAATTGCTGCTACGCTTGAGCCCATTGCTGCTGCCACAGTGCCAATCCATCTCATTGGGGTTCTCCCTCTTTTTCACTGTCCTTTTCCAGGAACTGGTCCCTTTTGATAATACGACATATGTATAAGAGATCAAGTCTGGCCATTCTGGCTTCTAAGAAGCATTCTGGTTGTACTTTATCCAGCACAAATTTGTTTGTTCTTCTGGCAGTCCATGGTACCTTTAATACTCTTCAGCAATATCATAACTCAAATACATCAATTCTACAGTCTTCCTTATTCATTGTCCAATTTTCACATGCATATGAGGCTATTGAAAATACCATGGCTTGGTTAGGCACACGCTAGTCTTCAAACTTATGTCTTTGATCTTGAACACTTTAATCAGGTTTTGTGCCGTAGATTTGCCTAATGCACTATATCATTTGATTTATTGACTGCTACTTCCATGAGCATTGATATCAAAATGAAGTCTTTGACAACTTCAATCTTTTCTCCGTTTATCATAATGTTATTTACTGGTGAGGATTTTTGTTTGCTTTATTATGAGATGCAATCCATACTGAAGGCTGTGGTCTTTGATCTTCATCAGTAAGTATTTTAAGTCCTCTTCGCTTTCAGCAAGCAAGGTTGTATCTTCTGCATATCACAGGTTGCTAATAAGTCTTTCTCCAATCCAGAGGCAACATTCTTCTTCATATAATCCAGCTTCTTGAATAATTTGCTCAGCATGCAGACTGAATAAGTATGGTGAAAGAATACCACTCTGGTGCACACCTTTCCTGATTTTAAACCATTCATTTTCCCCTTGTTTTGTTCAAACAGCTGCCTCTTGGTCAATGTACAGGTTCCTCATGAGCACAAGGGTGTGTTTCAGAATACTCATTCTCCGTAATGTTGTCTATAGCTTGCCATGATCCACACAGTCAAACACCTTTACATAATCAATAAAGCACAGGTAAACATCTTTCTGGTATTCTCTGCTTTCAGGCAAGATCCATAAAACATCAACAATGATATCCCTTGTTCCACATATTCTTCTGGCAGTTCCCTGTCATTGTATTGATGCAGTCATTATTTGACTATCAGCAGCAAAAGTTTACTTGCTTGTGATATTAATGATGTTGTATGATTATTTTTGTATGTGTTGGGTCATCTCTTTGGAATGGGCAGAAATATGGACCCTTTCCAATCAGTTGGCCAGGGGTCTTCTAAATTTCTTGGCATACATGAGTGAGTGTATCCAGTGCTGCATCAGTTTATTTAAAGATTGCAATTTGTAGTCTGTCAATTCCATGAGCCTTGTTCTTTGCCAATGCTTTTAGTGCACCCTGAACTTCTTCCTTCAGTACCATTGACTCCTGATCATATGCTACGTCTTTAAAGGGTTGAGCATCAACCAATTCTTTTTGGTAAGATGACTGTGTATTTCTTACTTTTTTTTTTTTTTCATTTACGTTTTTATTGTGAATTGAGTGTTAGTTTACATGGGAAAACAGTGGTTTTACATTCATTGTTTCATTGCAATGATTACAATCTCCTCTGTAATCATTACATCACTCAAAAGTATTTGCTTCTATTCCCTCTGTTTTATTTTTGGGTTTTTTTGTGGGGTGGGGAGTTGTTCATGAAAACACTCAGGAATACATAATCATTTAAACAATAAAAGGGCACATTCTGCAAGCTTGCCTCCTAGCTGCCAGCACCCAGTTCCTCTCTTTCCATGCATCTAGTGTCCTCAGCCATCACTCGTCTGTCAGTTTGTCATACAATGGTGGCTTGTGAGTTGCTGTGATTCTGGAAGCTATGCCACTGGTATTTTAAATACTAGCAGGGTCAGCCATGGTGGACAGGTTTCAGATGAGCTTCCAGACAAAGACACACTAGGAAGAAGGAGTGATGAACTACTTCCAAACATTTAGTCACTGAAAACCTTATGAATAGCAGAGAAACCCTGTCAGATATAGTGCCAGGAAATGAGCCCCTCAGGTTGGAAGGCACTCAAAATGTGACTGGGAAAGAGCTGCCTCCTCAAAGTAGAGTTGACCGTGCTGATGCGAATGGAGTAAAACCTGGGGGAGTAAAGCCCATGGGACCTTCATTTGCTGATGGGGAACAACTCAAAATGAAGAGAAA
>NW_006408813.1:426337-465621 GCF_000296735.1 Chrysochloris asiatica | reverse complement strand
GAATATATCCCACCTGAATTTACAGATCATCTGAAGAACAGATTTGATACATTAAACACTAAAGACAGAATACCAGAAGAGTTGTGGGATGACATCAAGAACATCAATACATGAAGAAAGCAAAAAGTCATTAAGAAGACAAGAAAGAAGCAAAAAGTCAAAATGGATGTCAGAAGAGACACTGAAATTTGCTCTCCAGTGTAGAGATGCTAAAGCATATGGAAGAAATGAGGAGGTACAAGAACTGAACAGAAAACCTCAAAGGTCAGCTCAAGAAGATAAAGCCAAATATTACAACAAAATGTCCAAAGATCTGGAGTCAGAAAACCAAAAAAGAAGAACACGCTCTGTGTTTCTCAAGCTGGGGGAACTGAAGAAAAATTCAAGCCTCGACTTTCATTATTGAAAGATTTCTCTGGGCAAATTTTTGAATGATGCAGAAAGCATCAAAAGAAGATGGAAAGAATACACAGAGTCACTGTACCAAAAAGAAATGGTTGATATTCAACCATTTCAAGAGGTAGCATATGATCAAGAGCCAATGATACTGAAGGAAGAAATCCAAGGTACATTCAAGGAATTGGCAAAGAACAAGGCACCAAGAATTGATGGAATATAAATTGAAATTTTTCAAGAAAGTGAGGCGGCACAGAAGGCACTCAATCATCTGTGCCAAGAAATTTGGAAGACATTATCTCGCAGACTGATTGGAAGAGATCTGTATTTGTGCCCATTCCAAAGAGATGTGACCCGACGTAATGCGGAATTCATTGGACAATCTCTTTGATATCCCATGCAAGTAAAGTTTTACCTTTGGTAATACAGAAATAACTGCAAGCATACATTGACAGAGAACTTCCAGAGGTTCAAGCCGGATTCAGAAGAGGACATGGAACAAGGGATATCATTGCTGATGTACGATGGATCTTGGCTGAAAGCAGAGAATACCAGAAAGATGTTTTCCTGTGCTTTATTGATTATGCAAAGGCTTTTGATTGTGTGGATCATGACAAACTATGGACAACATTGCAAAGTATGAGCATTCTGGAACACGTAATTCTGCTAATGAGGAATCTGTACATGGACCAAGAGGCAGTTGTTCAAACAGAACATGGGAACACTGAATGATTTAAAATTAAGAAAGGTGTGTGACAGGGTTGTATTCTTTCACCATACTTATTCAACCTGTATTCTGTGCAAATAATCCTAGAAGCTGGGTTATATAAAGAAAAAACGTGGCATCAGGATTGAAGGCAGACTCGTTAACAACCTGTGATATGCAGATTATACAACCTTGCTTGCTGAAAGTGAAGAGGACTTAAAATACTTACTGATGAAGATCAATACCACAGCCTTTGGTATGGATTGCATCTCAATGTAAAGAAAACAAAAATCCTCACCACTGGACCAATAAACAACATTCATATCAATGGAGAAAAGAATGAAGTTGTCAAGGACTTCATTCTTCTTGGATCAACTATCAACACTCACAGAAGCAGCAGTCAAGAAATCAAACGATGTATTGCATTAGGCAAATCTGCTGCACAAGACCTTTCTTCCATTTGCTTTATCATCTCTATTGGAGAGCAAGTTTCAGAGTGTCTTCTGACATCCATTTTTTGTCTTTTATTTCTTTCATGTCTTTCTAATCACTTTGCTTTCTTCCTGTATATTTTTTATGTCATCTCACAACTCTTCTGGTCTTCTGTCACTAGTGTCTAATGCATTCCATTTATTCTTGAGGTGGTCTCTAAATTCAGGTGGGATTTGTTCAAGGTCATATTTTGGGTCTCGTGGAATTGTTTTAACATCCTTCAACTTCAGCCTGCACTTGCATATGAATAACTGATGATCTGTTCCACAGTCTGCCCTTGCTTTGTTTTGGCTGATAATATGGAGCTTTTCTACCGTCTCTTTCCACAGATGTAGTCTTTTTTATTTCTGTGTATTCCATCTGGTGAAGTTCATGTATATAATCATCTTTTATGTTGTTTTAAAAAAGGTATTTGCAGTAAAGACGTCATTTGTCTTGTAAAATTCTATCATGCACTCTCCAGCATGAGAGCACCAAGGCCTATTTTCCAGCTACAAATAAACCATGAGCTGCCAGAAAAACAAACAAAGCTGTCCTGCTAAAAGCACTGCCTGAGTGCCCCTTGTTGTTGTTTAGTGCTGTCGCAGTGGTTCCGACTCATAGCAACCCTCTATAGGGCTCCCGAGGAGCAGTTGGTGGGTGGTTTGAACTGGCGACTTGTGGTTTCCAGTACAGTGCTAATCCTATAGTGCCATACCAGGAGTGCCACTTACATGCAAGGAAAGACTTCTTATCTCATACTTTGGAGATTTTATGTGGAGGGACCAGTTCATGGAGAAGGAAACCATGTTTGGTAAAGTAGTTGTGGTTATATGCAGATGGGACAGGACTAAGCAGTTTTTCTTTCTGTTGTATATAGGATAGCTATGAGTTGAAACTGACTCAGTGGCACCTAACAACAAAACAGCAACATATGCATGTATACTTATATGCATATATATGTTGTTGTTGTTGTTTGTTAAGTTCTGTTAAGTTGGTCCCAACTCATAGCAACTCTGTATAGGGTTTCTGAGAATTGACTGGTTGGTTTGAACCACTGGCCTTGCAGTTAGCAGTCCAGTGCTTATCCTACCGTGCCAGTAATATCTTAAATGCATGGTCTCTTAGTTCTCCTTTTTACTTAGTGCATTTGGAGTTATATTGTAAGATTTAAACACCCAGTTCTATCTTTACTTAGCAGCACCTCAGTTTTCTCTCATAAAATGTGGATAATCATAGCACCATTTTTATTAATAATATTACCCATGTGTGACATTCAGGGTCCTTGGTTACAAACAGCATTAACCAATGCCAGTGTGCATAAACACAAACAATTTTTTTTTTTTTCAAGAATACTAGGAGGCTCACAGAAAGCTAATAAACCATGTGTAGAAAATGGCAGAAACCGAGGGAAACTGGATGGCCAAGTTAGCTACTACTTCTATAGTTATTAAACTCTGAAAGCCACTTTTGGCACCATCACCACTTACTACTTGGTTTTCCTACTACTAAAAGGCATCGCTCATTTCAAATGCCAAGTTCTTGATGTGATATTCTAATTGGCCGAGTTTAGGACACTCGCTCACACCCTAGCGATTAAAAAGCAGGGAGTGTCAGGATCTAGCCTTTTGGGTTTCTGTACTAGGATGTGGGAATTTGCCTTTCATCAAGACTCACTGTAGTGGAGTTTCCAAAAAGAAAAAGATATTCAGATTGTGGCCATCCAAGAAGCAAATCAAAATAAAATGAAACAAACAAATCCACTGGACAAAAGTCCATGATTCACCCCATAGGGTTGTTGTAAGGATTAAATGAGGAGCACATTATAAGCACCCAATATTAGTACCCATTATTATTATTATTACTTATATATTATTTTGTTGTAGGTTGTAATGTAGTACTAGGTTTCTGTCTTCTTGTGTAAAGTTTTCCTGTGATCATTTCTAATACCATTAAAATGTTTTCAGATTTGACTCTATTTCTCCAGGTTAAAAGTAGTCATAAGAAAAATAATGATGTCACATTTACACGCTTCAACATTATTTTAATTTGTAGTATCTCATTTAATCATCAAACCAGCCCCATGAAGAAGGTATTGTTTTCCCCCATGTCCTGGGTGAGGACACTGAATCTCAGAGAAGTAATTGCAGCTGCCTAAGATGGTCATAGCTAATCTTCTGACTAGTGCAGTGATTTCGCCATATCAAGGGAAGAAATCATTATCTCTACATTTGAGGCTTCATTGGGCTTTTTGGAGAGATGTTATACCACTCTTTCCATTTAAGTGCACCTTAGGAGAAGGATATCATGTTTGGTAAGTTGGAGGGCCAGAGAAAAAGAGGAAGACCCCCAGTGAGATGGATTGGCCAAGTGGCAACATCAATGGGCTCAAGCGTGGCAACAACTGCCCAGGATCGGGCAGTATTTTGTTCTGCTGTGCATAAGGTAGCTATGAGTCAGTACCGACTTGATGGCACCGAACAACAATGGTCCTCAAACTGTTATCTCTGCACTTTAACACTTTAACGAGGCTTTGTGCAGCTGATTCGCTTAATAGATCATTAGTAGGTTAAACCAGTAACAATTGCTGAGTAATAATATGCTACGTATGGACTCCCGGTGTGGCGCTGTAGGATAAGCACCTGATTGCAAGGCACCAGGTCGGCAGTTCAAATCCACCAGCCATTCCTTGGAAACCTTATACAGGATCACTATGAGTCGGAACCAATTTGATGGCACTTAACAACAACATTGTCATAGCTCTTTACTTTTCAAAACCCCTTCACACATGTAATATTATGATCCCCATGACCATCTATAAGGAAGGCATGGAGTGTTTTCATTTACTTTTCTATGGTCACCGAAGCAGTGAAAAAAATGTTTTCTTGTTTTCATTCCCTTCTGCTTTGCTGCTCAGTTGAGTGGTTCTATATGAGTATTTCCAACTTTCTGCACTAAAATTTCTCTAGGATTAGATCTGGGTGTAACTAGGCAAATAGAGACTACTTTGATGCTAAGCTTTTTTATTAGCACCAAATGTAAAAGGGCAAGGTTTAACTGAAGGAGTCCAGAGGCAAAAGATCCATGAAGTACCTTGGGCAATGAGTCTGAACCTGAGTTTCCCCTTCTGTCCAATGGAGATCATTAAAGATCTTTTCAGATCAGTGGATTCGTTAATGCAAGCTGCTGTCTTTAACCAATAAACTTGAACATTTTCTTGTTTTAGCACCTTTGAAGTTTATTTGTTATGCAATGGTCCAATATAAGTGTTCCTGCTCTGTGGTAGAACTGATGAGGCTCTACTTTAGGTAGTCATTTAAGAACTGTTATGGATTGAATTATGTTCCCCCCAAATATAATGTGCCAGACTGCAAAGCCATTTGAACTGCAAGGTCGGCGGTTCAAGCTCCTTGGAAACCCTATACAGGGTCGCTATGGGTCGAAATGGACTCAACGGCACTTAACAACAACAAAATATATGTCAACTTGCTTATGCCATGGTTCAAAGTATTTAGTAATCATCCTCCATTTGAGGATCTGATGTAATTATTCTATGTGTTGTAAATACTAGCCTCCATGATGTTAATGCGCTAGGGTTAGAGACAGTTATGTAATGGGGCAGGATAGAATCTACAGGATTAGCTTGTATTTTGAGTCAATTTCTTTTGACTTGATACAAAATGCAATCTCTTTTTTATTTTGAATTAAAAGAGATTAAGCAAGCAAACAGAGATTGGGGCACCAGATTATCACCAAGGGAAAAAAAAAATGCTGAGAGCAGAGTGTATCCTTTGGATCCAGGGTCTCTGTGCTGATAACCTCCCGGACGTAGGGGAAGACGGATGCCAAGACACATAGAGATCTGAAAGGAACCCACAGATATTGATAGGGGACAAGGACCTTCCTCCAGAACTGACACAGAGAGAAAGCCTTCTTCTAGAGCCAGCAGTTTGAATTCGGACTTCTCGCCTCTTGAACTGTGAGAGGATTCATTTCTGTTTGTTAAAGCCATTGGTGTATTTCTGTTCTAGCAGCACTAGAGAACCAAGGCAGCAACCGACACTGTTGGAGGTTTATATCTTGAACATGGAGTGTCAAAAGTTACCCTGGGTGTCAATATCCAACAAGTAGAAGGGGGAAAGACCATAGAGGCTTGTGCATTGAAAGGCCAGGCCTAGAAGTGGTACATATAACTTTTGTTTCATCTGTCATTAGCCAGACAAGAACACTTTTAAATACAAGGGAGGCTGGGAAATGTAATTTAGCTGAGTGCTCATGAAAAAGAATATGAATGTTGAGGTGAGCTCTTCCATAGCTAACAATAGTCATAGTCAACAGTTTGGGGCACTGATTCTATGCCAAGTTCTGTGCTATGTATATTCATATGCATTACCTCATTTGAGTCTTGCAACATAATGAGGTGGACACTATTATGAGTCCTATTTTTCAAATTGAACCCTGGATACGCACTGGACTGCTAACCACAAGGTTGGTGGTTTGACCCTAACAGTTGCTCCTTGAAAACCCTATACAGTATCATTATGAGTTGGAACCAACTTGATGGCACACAACAACAACAATGTAGATGTCCTGGTGGTGCTATGAGATAAGTACTGGACTGCTAACTGCAGTTCAAACTCACCAGCTGCTCCTCAGAAACCTAGACAGGGTTACTATGAATCAGAATCTACGTGATGGCAGTTAACAACAATTTTTCAAATGAAAATAACTGAGATTCAAATCATCCAGCAAGTGAGCTATAAAGCTGTGCTTTGAACTCAGGTCTACTTGACCCTAGAGCTAGAGTTATTAACCTCTATACTCTTGCAACTGTCCTACATGATTGTTCTATGTTGGAGTTTATTCCATTGGGTTATAACCTAATGGAAATACAGATCATTTCATAAAAGGCCTTCTTTAGCTCTTTGGGTGTTTATATCATGTTATAATTGGCCAACCTCCCAGTCATATTTCAGCTCTCCACAGGTGAGCCTTCAAAAAATGTCCGCAAATGCAATATACTGCCTCAAGCAGATTCTTATCCACAGTTTCTTTTGGAACGTTGTCCACACAGGGTATATGAAGTGTTTATGAACCTAGGGAATGGCGACTGGAAATGAGGTTGGAAATCTCACAAGCTACCTCTCTGATGAGGTTTCCAGTTCCCTTTGAGTCATTTGGGATCCTGCTCTAACTGCACTCTTGTGGTATTGAGAAAGTTCTGTTTTGGGTCTTGGCCATCATGAGAAGGGCTGGAAAGTGAAGCATTCGTAGATGCAAATTAGCACAGATCTCTGGCCAAGGCTATAAAGAAGCCAGACTGCCTGAGGTCAGGAACCTCACACCCCTACAAGACAATTGGCTTCTCAGGTGCAGGATTTGCAGGGGAGCAGTGTGCACCTGGAGTGAGCAGGGAGGGCTGAAACCAACTTGGATTCCGTACAAATTGAAGGAAGATGGTGGCCTTACCGAGGAGGTTTAAAAGCCCACGTTGAGGATAACCCATGTTGGGAGAAAAACATACAAACTTAGAGCATTGAAATCCCTGAAGTGTTTACTTTTCAATCTGTTGTTCTGGTATCTTGTAAACATAGCCTGCTTTTCCTTACATATTTTCATTACTTGGACATTGACTTCTGAGAAAAACAATTACTCTTTCCATTTTTCTGTGCAGTCTGGTCATAATATGAAATATATGGCCTCCCTCCATGGCCACTCACCTCCACCATTTCCCCCTTAAGTTGTGATGCCAGAACAAGAGATGGGATTTCATGGTTGCTCTTTGGAACATGCAAAGCAACTCCTTGCATGAATGTACATGGTAGTTCCCAACACAGGCGGCCCAGGCATCTGCCTGTCCCCTGGAACACAGGGAGGAAGACGTGACAAAATCTGGTGTTTGTCAGTTTTATTTAAAAGGGTATCCAGCTCTCTGCTGCAACCATCTGCTAAGGAATTGAGATCCACAAGAAGGCCTCAGACACTGTGCCAGATGTTGGAAACATGGATGTTGAAAAAGACATGGGCCCTGCCCTCGAGGAATTCAGAGTCTAGTGGGACAATGTTGTTTTTGTCAGCTGCTGTTGAGTTGATTCTGACTCGAGGTGACCCCATGTGAGCAAAACAGAAGTACCCTCTAGAGGGGTTTCAAGGCTGTGACCTTTTGGGGGCAAATCACCAGGCCTACCTTCTGAAGCATCTCCAAATGGGTTTGAACCACCAACCTTTTGACTAGTAGTTGAGGGCTTAATCATTTATACTACCAAGTGATTGCAGTGGGGCAATATAGTTTAAGAAAGGTTCTTGTTGTTGTTAAGTGCTGTCGAATCAATTCTGACCCATAGCGACCCTGTATAGGGGTTCCGAGGAGCAGCTGGTGAGCTTGAACCACTGACTTTGCAGTTCAAACTACAATGGTACATTAACCCACAGCACCACACCAGGACTCCATAAGAAAAGTGCCGTCGAGTCGATTCCGACCCATAGTGAACCTGTATAGGGTTTCCAAGGAGCAGCTGGTGAGCTTGAACCACCGACTTTGCAGTTCAAATGGCTTTGCAGTCTGGCGCATTAACCCACAGCGCCACACAAAATAGCAGCAAAGGGGTTACCCTAGGGCAAGTGGGGACCTAGGTTATCTAAGGGACTAACACCAGGGCCATGTATGGTCATGAGTTTTATAAAGCTGAGCCCCAACCAGAAGCCTTTCACCAATTCTCAGGTAAACCTCTGAAAATCCTGATTTGGAAAGTAAAAAAATTAGTTTCTCCTCTCTTCTTAACCAGGAAATATTTTTCATTCCTTTCCTAAATAGTTATTTAATATTTACCATGAGCCAGACACTGCCAGGAGCCCTAAGAGAGTTCTCTGTGATGTTGATGGAGATGGGAGGTACGGAACAGATGAATAAACAAGTAATACAAGTGGCATGCTAGATATATGCACAGGGCATTATGGGAGCATAGATGAGAGATACCTAATGAAGTCTGGGATGAAGGTGGGAATGCTGGTGATCTTTTTTTTCCCCCCAACTTTTTATTGTGAATTGGCTGAATGTGTACAGATCATATCAGTTTTCCATTCAACAATTCATACACATTTTATTTCCTGTCATTGGTTGCAATCATTTATACTACCTTTGCCCTTTGTTTCTGGTTTCAACCCCTCCTTCCTTGCTGACCCTTCCTGCCTTCTGATCTTTGTCTATGGGCAAATGCTGCCCTAAATGGTTGATTATTCTAAGGGGTGTGCAACTCCCTAGTGTTACTGTCTCCCTGTTTGTAAATTGAAGCTGAAAAATGCACTCTGTTGTTGACAATATACACAGCAAAATACAAACTGATTCAACATTCTCTATGTGTACAATTCAATGACAATCATTACATTCTTCAAGTTGGGCAGCCGTTCTTACCCTTATTTTCTGAGTTGTTCTTCCCTCACTAGCATAACGTCTCTGTCCCCTAAGCATCCTATCTAATGTTCTGAGTTGCTGTTGTCACTTTGATTCCATATGTTGTTGCTTTTGTCACTATGAGTTAGTTCCAACTCATAGTGACCCAGTATAGGGTTTCGAGGCTTTTGAATCTCTGCAAGAGCAGAAAGTCTCATCTTTAATGGAGGATTGTTGTTGTTGTTGTTGTTAAGTACCGTGGAGTCAGTTCCAACTCATAGTGACCCTGCACAGGGTTGCTGAGGCTGTAAATCTTTACGGGAGCAGAACGCCTCATCTTTCTCCTGCGGAACCACTGGTAGTTTTGAACTGCTGACCTTCAGGTTAGCAGCCCGATTTGTAACCACTTCGCTACCAGAACTCCTTTTGATGGAGGATAGATAGCTCTTAAAAGAGAGTAATGCTCACATCACTAGTTAGGTTAAGTGATTGCTGAATATTTTGATTTAAGGTTTAAAGATAATCTCATAACAATAGTTTCAGCGTTTATTAACCCTCCGGGTATTCAAATAGTCTAGTTGTCATTGTTGTTGTTAAGTTTCGTCAAGCTATTTCCAGTTCACAGCAACCCTGGATAGGGTTTCTGAAGACCAGCTTGTGAATTTGAATTGCTGACTTTGCAGTTAGCAGTGCAGCGCTTATCCTACAGCTCTACACTAGAATTTTAAATTCTGTTCCACATTTGTCTCATCTTGATCAGGATTATTTTATGAAATATCTGATCAAAATCTTCAGTAATAGTAGCTAGGCACCATCGGTTCTGATTTCATGTCAAAGGAAGCAGTTGTTCATGGAGGCAATTTAGCTACACTTTACATATCCTCCTCCCGTTCCTCACTCTCCTTCTTCCTCTGTTGGTCCAGGTGAACAGTGACTACTTGTTGTGCCTTAGATGACCATTGGCAAGAGCCCAGGCAATTAACTAGGAGGTAGAAGCACTAAAGACATTATTAGGTCAAGTAACTGGGATGTCTCGTGAAACTATGATCCTAAACCAACAAAATAAGGAACCTAATTTCATGACGTGTTTGCTTGCACACAAGCAACCTCAGCAACAACTTTTTTTTTTAGACATTGTAAACATATCCATTAAACTTTTAAAAATCAAATTTTTTACAGGTGCCTAACTTTGACAACAAATTTAAAAATTGGCTCTGGAACACAACCATTAACCAATGCAATTTTTCTATTACTACTAACACACCTTTTTCTCATCTCTTCCACCTCTGGTAACTACTGTAGTCAACATCTGCAATTTCATTTCAGTGACATTAACAAACAGGAAGGATCAATAGCTGGAAAATATGGCCTTGGTGATAGAAATGATGCTGGAGATCACAAGATAGAATTTTGCAAGACCAATGACTTATTCATTGCAAATACCTTTTTTGAACAACATAAAAGATGACAATGCACATGATTCTCACCAGATGGACTACACAGGAATCAAATTGACCACATCTGTGGGAAGAGATGGTGGAAAAGCACAATATCATCAGCCAAAACAAGGACAGGGCATGACTGTGGAACAGACCATCAAAATGGCTTACAGGCAAGTTAAGGCTGAAGCTGAAGCAAATAAAAACATATCCACAAGCCAAAATATGACCTTGAATATATCCCACCTGAATTTAGACATCATCTGAAGAATAGATTTGATGTATTAGACACTAAAGACCGAAGACCAGAAGAGCTGTGGGATGACATCAAGAACATCATACAGGAAGAAAGCAAAAGATTGTTAGGAAGACAAGAAAGAAACAAAAGACAAAAAAAGGATGTCAGAAGAGACTCTGAAACTTGTTCTCCAGTGTAGAAATGCTAAATCAAGTGGAAGAAATGAGGACGTAAAAGAGTTGAGCAGAAATTTTCAAAGGACAGTTCCAGAAGACAAAACCAAGTATTATAATGAATGTGCAAAAATCTAGAGTTAAAAAACCAAAAGAAGAACACGTTCAGCATTTCTCAAGCTTAAAGAACTGAAGAAAAAATTCAAGCTTTGATATGCAATATTGAAGGAATGGGTCCTAGTGTGGCACTGTGGGTTAATGCGCTGAACTGTAAGGTAGGTTTGAACTGTAAGGTTGGTGGTTCAAGCTCACCAGTGACTCCTCAGAAACCCTATACAGGGCAGTTATGAGTCAGAACTGACTCAATGGCACTTAACAACAATGGGAAGAATATTGAATGATGCAGAAAACAGTCACTGTACAAAAAGAAAATGGTCGATATTCAACTCTTTCAACAGATTGCCTGTTGTGTGCTGGCAGCCAGGAGAGTGGCTTCCAGAATGTGTCCCTTGGTTGTTTAAATGATTATATATCCCTATGTGTTTTTTGTTTTGTTTGTTGGGTTTTTTTTGTGTGTGTGTGTTTTGTACATCAAGAGGAAAAAAAAGGGGGGGATTTCTAAATAAAAGAAACAATATATGATGGTTTTGGGGGAGGAGGAAATGTTACATGTGCTAGAGTGTAGACACACGTTGACATGGGTGATGGGGCAGGCAATGTACAGCCGGAGGGAGGTTGGCAGAGGAAAGATGGGGGTGTTAGGAGACACAGGGAGGAATGCAGTGGTTAAAGGGAATAGAGGTAAATGCTGTTAACTGTTGGCACATGGAGGATATTGCAACCATATAGTGAAGCAAAGTATATGATTTGTTGAATGTAAAATTGATCATGTGCTCTGTAAACCATCACTCAATTCACAATAAAAAGTTGGGAAAAAAAACAAAACCCACAAAGCAACAAACAAAAACTAGATGGCTTGTGTCAAGAACTTCTGCAACAGACGGAAGAAGTTCAAGGTACACTGAAGGAATTGGCAAAGAACAAGGTTCCAGGAAATGATGAGATACACATTGAAATCTTTGAACAAACTGATGCAGCACTGGAGGCACTCAGATATCTATGTCAAGAAATTTGAAAGACAGCTACCTGGCCAACTGACTGGAAGAGATCCATATCTGTACCCATTTCAGTGAGGTAACCCAATGGAATGTGGAAATCATTGAACAATATTAATATCACATGCAAGTAAAGATTTGCTGAAGATAATTCCAAAACTACTGCAACAGTACATTGACAGTATTCAAACCAGATTTAGATGAGGATGTAGAATGAGGACTATCATTGCTGACATCAGATGGACCTTGGCTGAAAGCAGAGGATACCAGAAAGGTGTTTTCCTGTGCTTTATTGACTATGTAAAGCTATGAGCTCACTATATGTTATTAGTTTTAAGTAGGAGTTAGCAAGGAGAAGGGGAAAAAGGCAGAGCAGGTTGGATGGCAAAAGGCATCGTAGGTAATCACAACAGTATGAAGGTAAAATTTTCATTAGATAGCAGAAAACTCTTTCATGGTTCCATTGTGTTAAAACAGATTCTCAATTAATGTCTTTTTCTGAATATAAAGAAAATGTGTGCTCTTTATGAAAACTTTGGGGATTACAGAATAGCTTAATGAAAAATGAAGAAATCACCCTAAATCTCTTCATGCAGAGGTTATCACCATAAATATCTTGCAGGTTTGTTCCACATAACAATATATTGTGATCATTTTTCAGGTCTGCAATTATTCTTACATCATGATTGTTGGTGTCTGTGTAGTATTCCATTGTATTTATTCAGCTGGGTCTCTATTGTATGTCTAAGGAAACCTGCTGACTCAACAATTAAGCTCTAGGCTGCTAACCAAAATTTTGGTGGTTTGAACTCACCCAGTAGCTCTGTGGGAAAACGACCTGATGATCTACTCCTATCAAGATTATGTTGTTGTTGTTGTTATGTGCCGTGGAGTCAGTTCCAACTCATAGCGGCCCTGTACAGGGTTTCCGAGGCTGTAAATCTTTACGGGAACAGAAAGCCTCATCTTTCTCCCGCGGAACAACTGGTAGTTTCGAACTGCTGACCTTGCGGTTCGCAACCCGATTTGTAACCACATCAAGATTATAGTTGAGAAAAACCTCTGGGATAGTTCTACTTTGTCACATGAGGTGCCTATGAGTGGGAGTCAACTCTTTGGCACCTAGCAACAACTATTGTATTCTTAGATCATTCACACTGCTTCATAAACATAAATAATGCTGTAATTAGCATCCTGTCATTAGCATCATGGTGTATGAGTTAAAAGGTGTATGAGTTAAAAGCTCAGAACTTTGGAGCCAGACTACTTGGGTTTGGATCCTGGTTCTGTCACTTACATGCTCTGTAACCTTGGACTAATTAACTTCTAGATGCTTACACTTCCTCATATGTAAACTGAATAAACAGTTTATCTTAGAATTGTGAGAATTAGTTAATGGAAGTAAAGTTTTTAAAACTGGGTCTGATATGCAGTAAGCACTCATAAAATTGCTATTATAAATTTTAATTATAACTGATCCTTTTCTGAGGATAAATATTTGGCAGTAGATTGGTTGGGTTAAGCAGAATGTATATTTTTATGATGTTTACTGAATATTGCCAAATTGCTTGGCAGACGAGGTATACAGATGTACACCCCTACCAGTAGTACATGGCAGCGCCATTGTCCCACAATTCTCTCATCACTTCTCTGTCTCCATTTCCACAAAATCCCTCACAACCATGCCTAGATCGCCATTTGATCTTATCACTTAATTCAGCGCCTAGAAAGTAACAGTTGCTTAATAAATACCTATTTGTGGAAATAACAACCTGTAACTGTATTTTTCTTGAAAAGCATTGCTTATTTGGAAACATATACTTCTTTGAGTTTGTTGGATTTTTGCCTGTGATGTTGTTTTCATTTACAGTTCTCTGGTTAATAATTACAATAGTTCCCTCTGGTGTTTACTTGCTACTTGTGTTTCCTCTTCTGTGAATTGTCTATGCATATAATTTGTTCATTTATCCATTGGGGTGTTTTTCATTTATTATTGATTGGTAAGCATTGTATATGGTTTACTATGCTGGAATGAGACATTGAAGAGGAATGGCATTACATTCATCATCAGAAACAAAATTTCAAGATCTATCGTGAAGTATAATGCAGTCTGTGATAGGATCATACTCATATGAGCACAAAGAAGACCAATTAATACCAGTATTCTTCTAATGTATGCACCAACCACTGAAGCCAGTGATGAAGAAATGGAATCATTCTGCCAACTTCTTCAGTCTGAAATTGATTGAATATAAAATCAAGATGTACTGATAATTATTGGTGATTGGAATGCAAAGGTTGGAAACAAAAAGGAAGCATCAGTATTTGGAAAATATGCCCTTGGTGATAAAGATGATGTTGGAGATTGCATGATAGAATTTTTCAAGACCAATGACTTCTTCATTGCAATAACTTTTTTAAACAACATAAAGGATGAATATACACATGGACTTCACCAGATGGAATAAACAGAAATGAAAAAGACTACGTTTGTGGAAAGAAATGGTGGAAAAGTTCCATATCATCAACAAGGGCAAGGGGTAGATTGTGGAACACATCACCAATTGCTCCTATGGAATTTCAGACTGTAGCTGAAGAAAATTAAAAGAAGTCCCCAAGAAACAAAATATGACCTTGAATATATCCCAATTGAATTTAGAGACAATCTCAAGAACAGATTTGATGCATTAGACACTAATGACCCAAGACCAGAAGAACTGTGGGATGACTTCAAGAACATCTTACACAAAGAAACCAAAACATCATTTGAGAAACAGGAAAGCAAGGAAAGACTAAAATAGATGTCAGAAGAGACTCTGAAACTTGTTCTCCAACAGAGATGCTAAACTAAGTGGAAGAAATAAGGAGGTAAAAGAGCTGAAAAGAAAATTTCAAAGGGCAGCCCGTGAAGACAAAGTCAAAGATCTAGAGTTAGAAACCCAAACTGAAAGAACTGGCAAAAACATTAAAGTCTCAACTTGCACTATTGAAGGATTCTATGGGCACAATGAAGTCCTGGTGGGGTGCTGTGGGTTAATGTGCTGGACTGCAAAGTCGGTTTAAATCTCAAGGTTGGTGGTTCAAGTTTACCAGCCCGCTCCTTGGAAACAGGGTCACTATGGGTCAGAAGCGACTCAACAGTACTTAACAACAACAACAACAACAAATGGGCAGAATACTGAATGACACAGAAAGCATCAAAGGAAGATGGAAGAAATACACAGAGTCACTGTAAGGAAAAGAAGTGGCTGATGTTCAGAGCCAATGGTACTGAAGGAAGAAGTCCAAGATGTACTGAAGGCATTGGCAAAGAACAAGACTCTGGGAATTGATGAAATACAAATTGAAATCTTTGAACAAAATGATGCAGAACTGGAGGCACTTACTCATCTATGCCAATAAATTTGGAAGACAGCTATCTGGTCAACTGACTGACTGGAAGAGATCCAATTTGTGCCCATTCCAAAGAGAGATGACCCAAAGGAATTTGGTAATCATCGGACAATATCATTCGCATCACATGCAAGTAAAATTTTGCTGAACATAGTTGAAAAATGGCTGCAATGTACATTAACAGGGAACTGCCAGAGGCTCAAGCTGGATTCAGAGGAGGATGTGTATCTAGGGATATCCATTGCTGACATCAGATGGATCTTGGCTGAAAGCAGAGAATATCAGAACTCTGTTTACCTGTGCTTTATTATGCAAAGACTTTCAACTGTGCAGATCATGACAAGCTATGGACAGCATTGCCAAGAATGGTCATTCTTCTTATGCTCCTGAGGGACCTGTCCACTTAATTGTGCTCCTGAAGAACCCATACATGGACCAAGAAGTAATTGTTCAAAAAGAACTAAGGGGACACTGAATGATTTAAATTCAGGAAAGGTGTGTGCCAGGGTTGTATTGTTTCACCATACTTATTTAATCTGTATGCTGAACAAATAATCTGAAAAGCTAGATTAATTGAAGAAGAACATGGCATCAAGATTGGAGGAGGACTCATTAACAACCTGTGAGATGCAGATTACATAAACTTGATTGCTGAAAGTAAAGATGATTTTAAAAACTTTGTTATGAAGATCAAAGATCATAACTAGTTTAGTACGAGTTGGGGTTCAATGTAAAGAAAACAAAAATCTTGACCACTGGACCAATAAATAAGATCATGATAAATGGGGAAAAGCTTGAAGTTGTCAAAGACTTCATTAACACTTATGGAAGCAGAAGTAAAGAAATCAAATGACATATTGCATTAGTCAAATCTTCTGCACAAAACATCTTTAAAGTGTTGAAGAGCCAAGATAACAGATTGAGGACTAAGGTATGCCTGACCCAAGCCATGGTATTTTCAATAGCTTCATTTGTTGTTGTAGTTAGGTGCCATCAAGTCAGTACCAACTCATAGCGACCCCATGCACAACAGAACGATCACTGCCTGGTCCTATGCCAACCTCACAAACGTTGCTAAGCCTTAGCCCTTTGCTGCTGCCATTGTGCCAACCCATCTCATTGGAGGTCTTCCTCTTTTACTGCTATCCTCCACTTTACCAAACATGATATCCTTCTTCAGGGACTGGTTCCTTCTGATAATATGTCTGAGGCATGCATATGAAAGTTGGACAATGAATAAGGAAGATGGAAGAAAAATTGATGCACTCGACTTATGGTGCTGGAGAAAAATATTAAAAGTACCATGTACTTTCAGAAGAAAAAAAGAAATCTGTGTTGGAATAAGTACATCCAAAATGCACCTTAGAAGTTAGGATGTCAAGACTTTGTCTCTCATACTTGGGACGTATTATCAGGAGGGACCAGTCCCTAGAAATGACATCATGCTTAGTAAAGTGGAAGAAATGTGAAAAGGAGGAAACCTCCCCAACTAGATGAATAGGCACAGTACAAAATCGTAACAATGATTGTGAGGTTGGTGCAAGACCAGGAAGTGTTGTGCACAGGGTCGCTATGGGTCAGAACCAATGTGATGGCACCTAAAACCAAGAAGCATTTTCTACATGTTAAAGATATAATTTTGTTTTTTCATATGTGATGCAGTTCTTTCTGAGTTTGTTGTTTCCCTCTTAATTTTGTTTCTGGCATTGTTTTGACATGCAGAACATTTTAAATACTATATAGTCAAATAGTTCAATCTTCATATTTATAATTTTTTCTTTGGTGTTTCAATGAGAATGAATTTTTTTCTCCAATATTTTATTTTCTCCTAGTTTTTATAACTCCATTTTTTACTTTTTTAATTCATCTAGAAGTCATGTTGGCTCAATTTATTCCCAAATAGCTAACAATAGTCCCAGCATCTTCCTTTTCCTGTAGATTTGAAATGTCATCCTTATCGTATACTAAATTGGTATGCATTTAAGGGACTGTTTCTGGGCTTTCTTTCCTTAGCCCTTGATCTCTCAGTCTATTCCTATGCTGGTACCATGCTGTTTTAATTATTGTTGCTTTAAGAAACATTTAAGTATCTGGCAGGGCAAGTTCTTCTTCATTAGTCTTTTTCCCAAAAAAAACTATCTTGGTTATTAAATAGATTAGTATATATAAAAAGTGTGTATGTGTGAATCTTCTGAGATTCGTATTTGTCCACCATTTGAAAACAATACAGTTGTTTTACAGATAGTGGTCCAGGAAGGCTGCTATAACAGAGGTCTATGCTTCTTTTCCCTTGAAGGCATTTCCAGCCTATTTCTGGACTGCCCTGGTAGCGTAGTGGTTGCGAATCAGGCTGCAAACCATAAGGTCAGCAGTTCGAGACTACCAGGTGTTCCCCGGAAGAAAGATGAGGCGGTCTGCTCCTGTAAAGATTTACAGCCTCAGAAACCCTGTACAGGGTCGCTATGAGTTGGAACCGACTCCACGGCACACAGCCACAACCACAAGGTCAGTGTCTTGGTGTGATACTGTAGGATCAGCATTGGATTGCTAACCACAATGCTGTTGGTTCAAACCCTCCATTTGCTCCTTAGAAACCCTATAAATGGTTGCTGAGTCAGAACTGACTTGACGGTACTTAGCAAAAACACGAACCATAAGGTCATTAGTTTGAACCTACCAGCTGCTCCATGGGTGAAAGAGGAGGCTTTCTGTTCTTGTAAAGAGTTATAGCCTTAGAAACTCTAGGCAGACTCACCGGGAGTCAGAATTGACTCTACAGCGTGAGGCATTCTGCAGAGTATTGTCAAATTTTAGAGTGAGAAGATGCCTTAAAGATCCTGTGGTTTAGCTACCTTATTTCACACAAAAAAGGTATCCAAAGTTCAGCAGGCAGACAGTTAGTTAGTGGCAGGACCAGGACAAGAAGGTAGGGCTTCTAACTCCACAATATCAGTACAAAAGAGATGGAAATGAATAATTTTCCTATCATCTCATGCGCTGACATCCATGAGAGCATTTACCATGTGTCCTTTGACACAGAATTCTCCTGAAATTTGCTTCTTCTTTCCCTTGTCTTCCCACACCCAAATTTTAAAGGTCTAAACAAACCTCTTTCTGCCTCCATCATAGACTTTATAAATATAAATGTTGTATGTAGTACATAGTATTTTACCAGAAAACTACAATAAGATAAATTTAGACTATGGTTTGAGCACATAATTATAGCATGTCATGAAACAAAGAGAGTTAAAAATACAAAGCTAAGCCCACAGCAATAAATATTGTACAAGAGACTCAATACGGAAATCCAAAAGAATTTGCAAAATCTCTTTTTGAAGTGTTTCATTCGGCTTCGTAGTACAGAATCATCAAACTGAGCTCACTTGGCCTAAATCATCTCTGACCAGCAAAGACCACATAATCTGCTCACCTCGAATTTACACAGCTGTTCCTTGAGAAATGCTTTGATTATTACATTTACTATTTTGAGCCCTAGAAGCATGATCATACTGCAACAACCAGCAAGCTCAGAAATAGAGATCTTTGATGGGAATTCCTGCTAACAAGTCAATATTTCATCAGAAGAGATCCTGCAAAGTGGAGACGTAGACAATAGTCAGGATTTACATAAAGTAGGAGGAAGTTTGAAAGAGGACAGAACCTATGACTCTAATCCTATTTTAAAAGATGTGATGCATAAGGGAACATTTCGGTGTCATCACTCAAGAATGTTTTACATCCACACAAAGGAAACTGTTCATAGAACGAGATGAGAGAAATTTCTGCCAATTTGGAAAAGATATTGCCTTAGTGGAAGCAAGTCATGCACCATTGAATTTCTAGTACCATTGACCCTTGAACAACACGAGTTTGAACTACGTGGGCTCACTTAGAAGTGGATTCTCCCTGTATTTCTATGGACGTGAACGCTAGCGGAGATAATTAGTGTCATATGGAATTTTAAGTAGATACTCACAACACTTTAGCTCACCACCATAGCAGCCACAGGGAAAAAGATCCACGTATAGGTGGGCTCAAGCCTACACAGTTCGAACCCATGTTGTTCAAGGGTCAACTGTAAATTATATGTGGATTTTTGGCTGCATGGAAGGTCAGCGCCCTTAATCTGTGTGTTGTCAAGGGTCAGCTGTGTTCGGTTATATTAAACTGTTATGCTCTTCATTCTTCATCTGTAAAGGGGTGAACATACACTTTGGGTATGTGTTATGCCACTAGGCATAAAGAAAACATGAATTTTTGGTTAGACTCCATGGTGCTAGTGGACAGAAATTATGTGAAATGAATTTTAATCTTAGTTCATCCACTGTGTGTCTGGGTCAATCACTCTCCCTCCTTGGACCTTTCTGGATCACAGATACCTCTGAGAGTCTGATGAATGCACTGGCTTGCCGCGGACAAATACATGTGCCCACCACATACACATGCACACACATACACATGCACACACAGTACATGCATTCCAGGTTCAAAATCTCTAGATGAGGCAATAGTTATATGCATTCCGAGTCTGTTAGAATCTCTGCTCACAAAGCTATTTTTATAAGTAAATTATAGGTGGGAAATGACAAAAAATATAAAAGTGGCCTTGAGTTCATACAAATAAACAATATTCTCCAAGTGGTTACATTGCCGATGATACTTTTCCACATTGTGTTGTGTTTGAGTGTGCATATATGTGCACATGCATACGTGAAAACTGATGGCAACTAACCAAAATATAAACCACCCCATTCTTTCATTTTGAGTAAGTCTGATAGCTGGTCTTCACCTGGAAAGAAGGCAAATAGTTTAAGTCCAATTGTGAGACTTCAATAATGAATGATTTATAAAATACCCAGTATTTGTTCTTATTACATAATTGTTTTCTTAATTAGGGATACTGTGTCTGATGTTTAGTTATGTTTAGCTGGAGAAGTCTCTAGATTTCTTGTTTCTTCATTTCTTTATCCATTTTTAAATATAGTCACTAAGTGGAAGGCAGGAATCTGTCTTGATTTTTAGGGACTTGAGACAAACTAAGTATTATCCTGCTTTTAAGTCTGTCTCTGCATACCACCTAATTGGCTCCACTTCTAGCCCCCAGTTCTCTTACTCTTCCTGAAAATCTAGGTGAAAGTGCATTATTGCAAAAGTTAAGTCATACATTTGCAAGCTATTAATATGGTCCTGGTATACTAAATCAAAAAGTATCCACACTCCGGTTACATTAAAACACCTGCCCACATCCACGGCTGATGACCACATTGAGCGTGCACGTGAAATAATTCTATTGAATAGATGAGTGACATTGTGGCAAATCATTTGCAAATCAGCCATGGTGCTACCTATGAAATAATCCACGGCAGAAGCAGAAGCATTTGGACATCTGCGAACAAAATTTGGTCCAATAAAGATGAGGCTTTCTACTCCCGTAAAGATTTACACCCTCGGAAACCCTGTACAGGGTCGCTATGGGTTGGAACCGACTCGATGGCACTTAACAACAACAACAACAACAACTCGGAGGAAGATAAAATTTTCTTTAAAAAAAATTGTTACTGGTGACAAGACATGGATTCATTACTAGGAGCCTGAGAGTAAATGGCAGAGTATGGAATAGAAACATCCCTAGTTGCTGATCAAGATAAAGTTCAAAAGTCACACTATTAGCTGGAAAAATGATGGCTAGTTTTCTGGGATTCTCAAGGGCCAGCATTGTAACACTATCAGGTCAAAGGTTCAACAATCAACAATGAGATTCTCACTGAAGAGCTGAAGCCCAAGGGCACTGTGATTTTGCATGACAATGGACGTCTGCACACCTCTGCCCACACTGTTGACACTGCAAAAACTTCATTTTGAGTTGTTAAAGCATCCTTCCTATAGTCTTGATCTTGCTCCATCAGATTTTCACCTGTTTGATCCCTTGAAAGCAGCCCTTCAAGGATAAAGATTCCCCTCTGATGAAGAAGTGAAGACAGAGGTGCATTTGTGGCTCACAGCTCAGCCTAAAACATTTTTTTAAGGCAGTACGAATACTTGTTGACAGATGGACAAAGTGTATTGAAAAGCAAGGAGATTATGTCAAAAAATGACATATTTGTCTTTTCTAAAAGTTAAATAACATAAATTCTAATCCCATAGTGCAGAAAAATTTTGACTCACTCTCTTATACCATTTAGACTCTATCATCAATGACATATTTCTAGAATTTTCCACGTCTTTTAAAATATAATTTAAAATTTCACATATTGAACTTGCAGTTGACCTATATAAACCCAATAAATACTTGAATGGAAAAAAAAAAAAATGTCACTTTGAGTGTACCCCAAATGATCTTTGTCTCAATTGGGTTATATTTATGGGACTCTACTTTCCATTCCAAGGAGCTCTGGTAGCTTAGTGGTTATGAATCGGGCTGCTAACCTCAAGGTCAGCAGTTCGAAACTACCAGCGGTTCCGCGGGAGAAAGATGAGGCATTCTGCTCCCGTAAAGATTTACAGCCTTGGAAACCCTATGCAGGGTCCCTATGAGTCGGAACCGACTCCACGGTACTTAACAACAACAACAATTTCCATTTCAGTCTCTTTTTATGATGTTGGTATTGTTAGGTGCCTTTGAGTTGGCTTAAATTCATATCTGCTACTGTGTCAATATATTTATTTGGGGGTCTTCCTTTTTTCCAATGACCCTCCACTTTACCAAGCATGATGTTCTTCTTCAGGGACTGATCTTTTCTCAGTCTTTCCTCCATTTATCATGTTATTTACTGGTCCAGTGGTGAGGATTTTTGTTTTCTTTGCATTGAGGTGCAATCCATACTAAAGGTTGCAGTCTTTCATTTTCATCAATAAGAATTTTAAGCCCTCTTGGCATCCAGCAAGTAGGTTGTATAATCTGCATATAGCAGGTTACTAATGAGTCCTCCTCCAATCCTGATGCCATGTTCTTCTTCATATAATACAGCTTCTCGGATTATTTGATCAGTGTACAAATTGAATAAATGTGGTGAAAGAATACAATCTCGACCCACACCTTTCCTGATTTTAAACCATTCGGTATCCCCTTTTTCTCTTCTAACAATCGCCTCTTGGCCTATCTATGGGTTCCTCATGAGCACAATTAAGTGTTCTGGAATACCCAGTTTGTCATGATCCACGCAGCTGAAAGCCTTTGCATAGTCAATAAAGAACAAGAAACATCTTTCTGGTATTCTTTGTCAAGATCCATCTGATGTCCACACCAACTTCTGAATCCAACTTGAATTTCTGGTAGTTTCTTGTTACTGTATTGTTGCAGCCAGTTTTGAATTTCATTCAATAAAATTGTACTTGTATATGATATTAATGATTGTGTTCAATGATTGCCACATGCCATTGAGTGACCTCTCTCTGAAATGGGCACAAATAGGGATCTTTTACAGTTGCTTGACCAGGTAGCTGACTTCTAAATTTTTTGGCATAGATGAGCGAGAACCTCCAGTTCTGCATCTGTTTGTTGAACTATTTCAATTTGTATTCCATCAATTCCTGGAGCCTTGTTTTTCACCAGTGCTTTCAGTGCAGCTTGGACTTCTTCCTTCAGTACCATCGGTTCCTGATCATATGTTACCTCTTGAAATGGATGAGCATCAACCATCCTTTTTTGGTGTAGTGAATCTGTGTATTCTTTCCATCTCCTTTTGATGCTTTCTGCATTATTCAGTATTTTGCCCACCAGAGATGGAGGCAAAGATGATGGCATCGAGAGATAAGAGCAGCTGAGGACTCTAGACTCATGGAAAGAGAAAGGCTGTGTGCTGATGGCCAGGAGGAAGGCTTGCAGAATGTGCCCTTGTGTTGTTTAAATTATTATATATTCCTGAGTGTTTTTGTGTACATCAAAACAACAACAACAACAAAAGCCAGAGGGAATAGAAGCAAATACTGTTGAATGGTGATGCATGGAGGGGATTGTAACCATTGCAATGATACAGAATACAATAGATGAGTGCAAAACTGATGGTCTCCCATGTAAACTATCACTCAATGCACAATAAAAGTTTTTTTTGAAAAAATACAAGCAGCCTTCACAAAGTTCATGGGAAATGCATATTATGAAAAACTAAGCATATATTTCAAAATAGCTTACACCAAAATAGACTTGTGCTTACTTGTTATAGCATGTCTGAACATGATCTAGTTTGAGGCAGTAAGGATAAGACATCTGTTTGAAAAGGGCCTTTACCAGAGCAACATGAAATCTGCTACAATTGAAGCAAGAACGAACACCAAATTTATGGTGAAGTTTGGGTGGAAGAATGGTTAAATCATTGAAGAAATTGGCAGTCTACAAATGCATAACTATTAAAGAAGGGGTGAGACTATGTTGAAGAGGTGGGGCACACTCATTAATTTGCAAGGAAACAAAATAATCTTGCTCATGATCTAATTGAAGAGAACTGACAATTAACAGCAGAAAAAGTAGCCAACACCACAGACATCTCAATTGGTTCAGCTTACACAAGTCTGATTGAAAAATTAAAGTTGAGCTCAATGGATGCCAAAAATGTTGTTCCCAGATCAATTGCAGACAAGAGATGAGTTTTTAATGGAAATTTTTAACAAGTGGGACCAAGATCCTACAACATTTTTTCAAAGAATTGTCAGAGGAGATGAAATACGGCATTACCAGTATGATCCTGAAGACAAAGTACAATCTAAACAACGACAACCAGGCAGTGGAAGTGGCCCTGTCCAAGCAAATGCTGATCGGTCAAGGGCAAAGGTCATGGCAACATTTTTTGGGATGCTCAAGGCATTTTGTTTGTTCACTTTTAGGAGAGCCAAAGAATGATGATGTTGTTGTTGTTAAATGCTGTCAAGTTGATTCCAACCCACAGCAACCCTGTATAGGGTTTTCAAGGAGCAGTTGGTGAACTTGAACCACCGACCTTGCAATTCAAACAACTTTGTAGTCAATGCATTAGCCCACAGCACCACACCAGGATGATATCTGGCTATCTTAAAACCCTGCTTATTAAGAGAGGGTTTTAAGATAGTCAGCCAAAGCTTTAGCAGAAAAATGCCCAGAAAGCTTCACCAGAGGGTCCATCTTCACCATGATAATGTTCCTGCTCATTCTTCTCATTAAACAAGGGCAACTTTGCCAGGGTTTTGATGGGAAATCATTAGGCATTTACCTTACAGTCTTGATTTGGCTCCTTCTGACTTTTTGTCGTTGTTTCCTAACTGACTTGACAGCACTTAACAACAACAACAAACAATCTTAAAAAAATCATTAAAGGACACCCATTTTTCTTTAATTAATACTGTAATAAAAGACGGCATTAACATGCTTAAATTCTCAGGACTCCCAGTTCTCTATGTTGTTGCTGTTAAGTGCTGTCGAGTCGGTTCCAACCCATAGCGACCCTGTGTAGGGTTTCCGAGGAGCAGTTGGTGAGCTTGAACCACTGACCTTGCAGTTCAAACGGTTTTGCAGTCTGGTGCATTAACCCACAGCGCTACACCAGGACTCCCCAGTTCTCTCTGTTGTTATTGTTAAGTGCTGTCGAGTCGATTCCGACCCATAGAGACCCTGTGTAGGGTTTCCAAGGAGCAGCTGCTGAGCTTGAACCACTGACCTTGCAGTTCAAACAGCTTTGCAGTCTGGCGCATTAACCCACAGCGCTACACCAGGACTCCCCAGTTCTCTATGTTGTTGTTGTTAAGTGCCGTGGAGTCGATTCCGACCCATATAGGGTTTCCAATTCTCTATAGATGGGACTAAATGTCTGATACTGCTTACAAAACTGTCTTCCTTGATGGAGTTTATGTTGAGAAATACAGTTTACATTTAAAATTTTTATCTTTGAATTCCATTTTCCATGAACTTTTTTGAAGACTCCTCGTACTTCAATAATTCTGTAGAGACTTGCAATATAATTTTCCACATGGGAAAACTTGTCAGATAACTTTAACTTTAGGATCCACTGGAATGTAAATTTTAGGAAGTCAGAGACATTCTGTTGTTCATAACTGTATCACCAATGTCTAGAACAGGGTCTAGGGTCTCCTAGTATCTCCATAGATACTTGCTAGATAAAAAATACTTTGAGATATATCAGTTTTATTTATACCTGAAGGCATTCTTTCTGAAATCCTCCAATCCTCTACTCCAATCTGGGACTTCCCTTCATCCCTTTATTCTGTAGGATTTCCTGTTTCCTGGATACATGTCTTCCATTTTCTTATATCTTCATATCTTATATCTTCCATTTTCTTATATCTTCATTTCAATTGGACGTATCCCCCAGAAACTCCTTGAAAGATTTCATGGAAGGCACGTTTTTTTGAGTGTAAATATTTTTTGATATTTACACTATCATTCACTTAATTGATACTTGGCTGTATATTATATTCTAATTTGAAAATATTTTCACTCAGAATTTTAAATGCATTGCTTAATTGTCTTCTGTCTTCCAATATTGGTTTTCCATCCCCCCACCTTTTGCAAGCCTTTATGATTAAATTTCCTCTTCTCAGATGAATAAATCTTTTATGATTCTTCCTTCTAGTTTCCACCTCCAAATGCTTTGATATGGGGATCAAAATACACCTTAGGATTTCAGTAGTGTAGTGGTTATGAATTGGGCTGCGAACCACAGGATCAGCAGTTCGCAACTACCAGCTGCTCTGCGGGAGAAAGATCAGGCTTTCTGCTCCTGTAAAGATTTAAAGCCTTGGAAACCATGTTCAGGGTCGCTATGAGTCGGAACCGACTCGACGGCACTTAACAACAACAACATTATATATAGATAACCGAAATCCTAGGATACATTTTAGCTATAGCTACTTCGGAGTCCTGGTGTGGCGTTATTGGTTAATGTGCTGGGTTGCAAAGTCGTTTTGTACTGCAAAGTTGGCAGTTCAAACTCCCCAGCAGCTCCTCAGAAACCCAATACAGGATCGCTATGGGTCGGAACTGATTCGACGGCATATAACAATGACAACAATAGCTACGTTCTTTTTACTACAGATTCGATACATTGATCTCTGCTCCATGCGATAATTCTCTGAGACTGCAGTCATCTGGGGGGTTGAATGAGCTGGAATAACCAGGATGACGTACTTATATGATTGTGAGCTCAGCTGAAGTTGTTGTTCAAATCTTTGGTTTCCTTTTGTGTTCTATTTCCACTTGGCCTGGACATCTAATTGAATGTCACCTTGTTTCAAAAGTCAGGAAGTGGAAGTTGCCAGCTTCTTAAGGCTTGTGTCCAGAAATCTCAGATTGTCATTTTTGGTGTATTCTATTAGAATCCTGGTGTGGCACGGCAGGATAATGCACTGGACAGCAAGGTCAGTTTGAACTGCAAGGTTGATAGTTCAAACCCACCAGCCGCTCCTTGGAAACAGGATACAGGGTTGCTATGAGTTGGAACCAACTCGACGTCACTTAACAACGTTGGTCAAAGCCAGCTACAAGTCCAGAGTGAAGGGAGAGAAAATAAGTTCCAACTAGGAGGAATCGTTAAGGGACATCTTTGGAGATTAATTACAATACTTATTTTCATCAAAGATGGAGTTTCTGTTGCATTGTTGTTTTTCTTGTTGTTTCTGGGAGATTTTTTTCAAGAAAAGAATGTGACTAGAATATTTCTACTATATTGAAATCAGAAATTCTTTCAGCTCTTTGGAAATTACTTGCTTATTAAATGGCAAGAGGTTATGCATATACATTTTTTAAGATTTTTAACATTGTGGGACTTGTGTCTTCATACTGCCACAGCAGATTAATGCTCAACAATAATTAACTTTGGCTGCATGGAGCTCGTCAATGAATTAAATGGAAAGATGGTTGGGAGTAGGAGAAGGCGGCTAACATCCACTAATCTATTTATTTAATCACTCTTCCATTTGTAAAGGGATGTCAAAGAGGGACTCTTTCTTTCCGTTTCTGCTGAGGCTCCAAAAGGCTGAGAACAACCGCCCCACCACACACACACACACACACACACACACATTGTAAAGTGAGAAATGGAATCCCTCTATGCAAGGGGAATTTCTGGAAACTGATTTCGTAACCCATATCTCATCCAAAATCTAGAGGGTATTGGTAATGGTGGTGGTGATGTGCCGTGGAGTTGTTTCCAACTCATAGCAACCTTGCATAGGGTTTCCGAGGCTGTAAATCCTTACGGGAGTAGAAAGCCTCATCTTTCTCCAATGGAATGCCTGATCGTTTTGAACTGCTGACCTTGAAGTTAGCAGCCTGACTTGTAACCACTATGTTACCAGAGCTCCTTAGAGGGTATTAAACAAATTGGAATTAAAGAGCTAGGGGAAGAGAAATAATTCTTTTGTATAGAGTTAATGGAGCACTATGAAATCCTGGTGTGGTTCTGTAGGATAAGCATTGGACTGCTAATCACAAGACTGATGGTTCAAACCTAGCAGTCACTCCTCAGAAACCCTATTCAGAGTCACTATGAGTAGGGACCACCTTGACAGCACTTAACAACAACAGCGTGGAGTCCTAGTATGTGTTTTAGGATAACCACGAGTTGGTAGTTCAAACCCACAGCTCTTTGGAAATCCTATACAGGATCATTGTGAGTCAGAACTGACACCACGACATTAAACAACAATGACATTTTTTGCTACTCCTCCACCATGTCCCAATTAGGGTGGAGAAATGCATACTTTCTCAAAACCTTATGTCAAGGAGAGGGGCTTATAAGATGTCATCCTGAGGCTCAGCATGTGTCCTCTGGAGTTTAGGAAACACAGAACATGGGAAATCATAAGCCTGTAGCTATGAACCTGAGGTACAAGAGGAGGGGATGAGAGAAGGAAGCAAGAATAGAAAGAGAAAGGAAAGAGGGAAGAGGTGCATTATTTTACTGTCATTAATGATTTGTTTTTGTGCTATGTGCCAAGTAGATCAGCAGGAGAACGTCAGTTTAGAGTTATCTTACAAAGAGATTCTACCCAAATGGCTATCTGAAGGGAGAGGCAAAATGGTCCAGCAAGAGGTAGGACTCAGAATTCTAGACTTGAAGTTTGGAGTCCTAAGAAACCCATAAAATATAGACACATAGAGTGATAGAACTGAAGAGTCCAGAAATACATCTATAGTCAACTGATTGTCAATAAGGTGCAAAGATTATTCAATAGGGGAAAGAATGGTCTTTCAACAACTAGCTCTTGGACAACAGGATAGCCAAATACAGAGGAATTAATTTGGACTTTTACTTCACACCACATGAAAAATTCACACCATATATCAAAATAGATCAAGACCAAAATGTAAGAACTAAAACTCTAAAAGATAGGGGTAATTCTTCATGACCTTGGATTGGTTAAGAATTCTTAGATATAACACCAACAACATGAGCAACAAAAGAAAAATATAGATCATTGGACTTCATCAAATTTCAAAAAAAAAATTGTGCTTCAAAATTATCTTTATGAAAGTAAAAAAGATAGATTGGGAGAAAATATTTGGTAATCATATTTCTGGTAAAGGTTTGGTACCCAGGATATATAAGAAACATATACAATTCAACAACAAAAAGGCATACTCCAATTAAAAACGGACGAAGAATCTGAATGGACATATCTCCAAGTAATATATACAAATAACCAATAAGCACACAAAAAAATGTGTGGCATCATCAGTACCATAGGGAAATGCAACTCAAAACCACAATGAGATACCCCCTCATACTTACTTGGATGTTAGATTCTAAAAGTCAGATAAAAACAAGTGCTGGTGAAGATGTGCAGAAATCAAAACACTCTATTGCTAGTAGAATGATACACCTGTTTTGGAGAACAGTCTGGTGTTTTCTCAAACATATGATGACATAATTACCATATTGTTGTTGTTGTTAGGTGCCACCAACATAATTACCATGTTGTTGTTGTTAGGTACCGACTCATAGCAACCTTATGCACAGCAGAAAGAAACACTGCCCAATCCTGGGCCAACCTCACAATTGTTGCCACGCTTGAGCCCATTAATGCTCTCACTTGGCCAATCCATCTCACTGGGGGTCTTCCTCTTTTTCTCTGACCTTCCACCTTATCAAACATTATATCTTTCTCCAGTGACTGGTCCTTCCTGACAATATGTCCAAAGTATGAGAGACGAAGTCTGGCCATCCTGTCCTCCAAGGAGCACTCTGGCTGTACTTCTTCCAACACAGATCTGTTGGTTCTTTTGGCAGCCCACGACATTTTCAATCTTCTCCTCCAACACCATAACTCAAAGGCATCAATTCTTCTACGGTCTTCCTTATTCACTGTCCAGCTTCCGCATGCATATGAGGTTATTGAAAATTACCATAGTTACCATATGACCCTGCAATTCCACTCAGAGGCATATACAACCATCTGTGCAAAAACCTGTACATGTCTATTTATATCAGAATTATTCATAATAGCCACAAGGTAAAACAAACCAAGTGTCCATCAATGGACAAATGGATAAACAAAATGTGGTAAATCCATACAATGGACTATTATTATTCAGCTGTAAAAAGTGACAGATACATGCTACAATGTGGGTAAACTGTCATGATAAGTGAAAGAAGTCAGTCACAAAACCCCACATATTATGATTCCACTAATACGAAAGTTCAGAATAGGAAAATCTATATAGAGAGACAGAAAGTAGATTAGTTGTTGCCTAGGGTTGAGATGAAGGAGCTCTGGTAGCGTAGTGGTTACAAAATGGGCTGCGAACCTTAAGGTCAGCGGTTCGAAACTACCAGCCGCTCCGCCGGAGAAAGATGAGGCTTTCTACTCCCATAAAGATTTACACCCTCGGAAACCCTGTACAGGATCGCTATGGGTTGGAACCGACTCGATGGCACTTAACAACAACAACAAGGGTTGAGATGAGGACTCCTGGTGTGGCGCTGTAGGAAAAGCACTTGCCCTCAAGGTCGGTTTGAACTACCAGGTCGGCAATTCAAACTCACCAGCTGCTCCTTAGAAACCCTAGACAGGGTCGCTATGAGTCAGAACTGACTCAATGGCACTCAAAAACAGAAACAACAAGGATGAGATGGAGTCAGTGGGTTAAGTGTTGGGGCCCTAAGCAAGAGATAAGTGGTTCAAACCTAGCAGCTGCTCCACAGGAGAAAGATGAGGCAGTTGGCTTCTGTAAAGATTTACAGTCTTGGAAACTGTATGGGGCGGTTCTACTTTGTCCTAGAGGGTTGCTATGAGTTGAAGTCAATGGTAGTGGGTTAGAGGTGGAGTGGGGGTGCAGAAGTAGAGGAGTAATAGATAAACGCTATGAGGTTTTTGTTTGAAGTGTTGAAAATATTCTAAAATTAGCTGGTTGAATGTGATATGATAATGGTTATATATATCTGTGTGCACACTAAAAAAATTGCATTGTACATTTTAAAAGTGTGAAGTGTATGGTTTGTGAATTTTATTTCAATAAAACTGTTAAAAGAAGCTATGCAGAGAGGTGAAATTATCCATGTAATGGCAACTGCAGTTCGACATTGGCAATATTTAAGAGACCCACTAAAGGACACCAGAAGAGAAGGAACCATCACTGGGACTCAAAGGGTACCAGTGACAATGACTATAGTGCCAGCCATGAAAGACTGGGCTTTTCGCTCCAATTCTCCTTTACCTTGGTCTGCCCTTGGATGCACTACCCATATGGATATATGGGGAAAGAGTGTTTGCCGTGTAGTGAATGATTTACTCTCTCTTCTAGCCAATGTTGTTGTTGTTAAGTGCTGTCAAGTCAGTTCCGACCCATAGCTACTCTGCATAGGGTTTTCGAGAAGCGGCTGGTGAGCCTGAACCACTGATCTTGTGGTCAAATCAACTTTGCAGTCCAGTGCATTTAACCCGCAGCACCACCACACTGTCTTTGTAAACTCCCAACAAGAGACTTCTTTTTTTAGAGTGAGGGTGGGGAGTGGATTATGCTAATGGATTATATGATTCAGTTGTGAGTGATTGCCAACAGGGTTAATTGTGAAAACTTGGAACGCTGATGCGTGTATAAAACGAGCCATCTCAGAAGCTGGAAGGGGGGATTTTTCTGGATCCCAAGTTCTCCTCCGCGCACTGAATTTTGTTGACTCAGGAGGCAGAAGTGTGGCAGACTAGCAGAAGCAAGAGACACAAAGGTAAAACTGGGTGCCTTCAGGCAGAAGGCTCACTTGTGGAATGGGGTGCCTGCAGACAATCAGGGGAGCTAGGTTTGATAACCCACGGAGTGGAGCACAGTTGGGCTGAGGTCTACAGAAGAATGGGGTGCCCTTTGGGCATTTATCAGCAGCCATAAAAGAGATTTGTAGTATTGCTTGAGCAGGGCAGAGGCCAGGCCAAGGGCACAGGCCTGACTGCTTGCATGGCTGAGAAGAGGCTGTGCTGGCCAAAGAACTGTATCCTGGACATTTCTGATGCTGCATTGTGACCTGTTCACTTCCCTAATAGGCCCTATAACTCAGTGTGGTGTTTGAATTCTATGTGGCTGTTACAATGAATTATCAAACTCTGGTGAATGGAGTGCTGTGGGAGGGATAGTTGGCATCAGTTTTTGCAGTGTTCTAGTTATGAGGTGGGGATAGGGCTGTCATTTGTCTGAGGTGGAGTGAGGAGAGGGGTCGTGGAGGGGGTACTGAGACAGATTGTAGAACTGATCAGATATACTTTCCCTTTATTCATCCTTGCCCTTGAAATTGGGCATCTATGAATCCTCCCATGGAAAAGTAAACTGTGTCTTCACTCCTCAAATCTAGGTTGACACTGTGATTCGCTTTAGCCTTTAACAAATTGCTTAGGACATTAACAAATATGACACAGGCCGAAGTTTGAAAAACACGTGTGCACTAGAGCATGTTCTTTGGTTGCTTGATAGAGAATTAGAGACAGGTGACTGAAATGATAGCCAGTCAATCCCTAGCCATGTAAGTAAGGCGAACTGCAAACTACAGATCAATGGGACTGCTCAGCTAGAACCAACAGAACAACCATTCAGGTAAACCCTTTCTAAATCACCAAATCATTGAATTATGAGCCAAATAAATGATGTTTGTGTTAAGTCATTACATTGTGAGGTGGATTGTCATGCAGCGAAAGCTAACTTATAAAGGAAAAATACAAGAGGCTGCCCAGACCTACATCTGCTCTGTGTTCATAGCTAAAATAACAGGAGTTCTCGGGTTCTTATGTGGTAAAGTTCAGCTCACAGGGCTTGGGGCTTAATCCCCGAGACAACAGTAATGGATGTGTATTTTCTTGGAGTATCTTCTAGGCTGCAGAATTTCTGTGAGGACCAGGCAGATCTTTAGTGGGATGTATGTGGGTTACAGTCTTCCCCTGGGAAAGTGTGGCTTCTAATAATGAAAAAGACAAAAACTACAATTTCTTGAGCTCCTTCTTAGTACATAGCTCAGGCACTATCATATGTATTCTCTCACTGACTCCTCATAATCAGCTTGGGAGGTAGATACTACATTGTTCCCATTTCATAGACTGAATTCAGGGAAGTGACTAGGTATTACAGATTGAATTGTGTTCTCCAAAAATGTATGTTGGAATCCTAACCAGTATACCATGGATATAATCCTGTTTAGAAATAGTCTTTTCTCTGTTATGCTAAATAGACCATACCTGAGTAGTAGTAGTAGTTGTTGTTGTTGTTGTTAAATGCTGTTGAGTCGGTTCTGACTCATAGCGACCCTGTATAGGGTTTCCGAGAAGCAGCTGGTGAGCTTGAACCACCGACCTTGTGATTCAAACTGACCTTGCAGCCCAGCACATTAGTCCACACCAGGACTCCTACCTGAGTAGAGTGGGCTCTAAATCTAGATACAGAGATGCAAGCCCAAACCAGACATGACAGATGCCATTTGAGGATCACTAAGGAAAACCCGAGGCTACCAGCAAGGAAGGAACTGACATGACTGAGAGCCTGATTTGAACTTGTAGCCTTCAGAACTGTGAGAAAATACATTTCTGGTTTTAAGTCACTCACTTGTGGTATTTCTGTGTAACAGCAGCTGTAGGTAACTTGACACATTTAATCAGGATCACATAACTAGTATGTGGTAGGGTCAGGATTCAAATCCTAATCTTACTGACTCAACAATACCAAAATCAAAGCACCACATTATGTAGCTATTCAGCTGAGACATAACCAAGCTCACCCTGGCATCTGTCAGTTGCCAACCTGACTTTCTTGCTGGCATAAATCAAGCTAGACCTCTGAGATCTTTACTGTTCACTGTCAGTGGTTTAGCCCACTCTATTCACTGCAATTCAGCCCCATGCCTGACTCTCTCATTTCTTACTTTTGTACCATTTGCAGCGGACCCAGGCCTCCTGTTTCTGTAGGAGTAGAACAGCTGGGTTAACCCTTTCCTTCCTTCCGTAGAGGATCTCAGGGGAGGGTATGGGCCACGGGCTGCTCCTGGAGAGGCCTGGCAGAACTTTTACTCTTCATTAAAAGTTTATGTGTGTTATACACTTCATTATATGCAATTGGGTTTCTTATATGGCACTCCAGTGCATGAATGACTCCCTAGACACATTTGTGAGTTTCCATTGTTATAAAGGTTGGCCAAGTCACAAGACTGACATGTTTTTATTATTCCTAGTACAATAACCAAATCCAGGGGAGGTTTTACTTTACATGATTGCTTGCTAGACAGTATCAGTATTTTGATTGGTCAAAATCTTTCCGTTTTGGATCTCTGTGTAGTTAGGAAGATTGGAAATACTGCGAGTAGAAAAGTCCCATCATTCCCAATTTGTTGTGAATTTACTTGTACTTTGTTATACTGTGGGCTAGTTTATACAACAAATATAGATTTTTTTATATTGAGAAAAGGGCTATGCCAAGAGTATTGTGTACTTTTAAGTATGGTTTGTTGTTGTTAAGTGCCGTCAAGTCGGTTCCAACCCATAGCGACCCTGTATAGGGTTTCTGAGGAGCAGCTGGTTAGCTTGAACCGCCAACCTTGTGGTTCAAATGGCTTTGCAGTCTGGCGCATTAACCCACAGCACCACACCAGGACTCCAAGGATGGTTTAAGGTTGTGCAAATGGTTAATTGGCTCAGCTGTTAACCAGAAGTTTGAGGTTTGAGTCTAATCGGAGACACCTCAGAAAGGCCTGTTGATATACTTACCAAAAATAGCCATCAAAAAGCCTATAAAGTATAGTTCTACTCTGACATCATTGCCAGGAGTCCGAATTCACTACATGATAACTAGTTTTGATTTGAAGGGCTGAGCATTTATCATGCACCTATCACAGTGCGAGACACTGTATAGAGATGAGTAAGAAACTGTCCTCAAAGAGCTTACCCTATAGCTGTACCTGTAACAGGTAAATTTATATCTTTAGTGTAGTGCGTTAACTGCTAATGAGAAAGATCTGCCCAGAGTATTATGGGAAAACAGATCAAAGGAGTCGGCGGCTGCTGTTTCATCATGCAGAGTTTTCAGGTTGCACTGGGAGCCATCTGCATTGGAGCCAGTAGAAAACCCACTTCTCTGGAGCTAAAAGTATTTGTGCTTTAGCGTCTCTATGCTGGAGAGCAAGTATAAATAAGAGTCTCTTCTGACATCCATTTTGGTCTTTCCCTTCTTTCCTGTCGTCTTAATGACCTTTCTTCCTGTATGATGTTCTTGATGTCATCCCACAACTCTTCTGGTTTTCAGCCATTCGTGTTTAATGCATCAAATCTGTTCTTGAGATGGTCTCTAAATTCAGGTTTAGGGTTATATTTGGGCTCTTGTGGGCTTGTTTTCATTTTCTTCCGCTTCAGCCTGAACTTACATGTGAGTAATTGTTTTCTAACCTAAGGGTCATCTTCTGGCATTATATCTAACAATACCCTGGTGCTCTTCTTCATGTTTCAATATTCTGGTGCCATCTGACAGTTTTCCACTGCTATTCATAAGGTTTTAGTTGCTAAACATTCAATAGTCCTCCTTCCTAGTTTGGCTTAACTCTGGAAGCTTAGCTGAAACCTGTCCACCATGGGCGTACCCTGTTGAGATTTAAAAGACGGTGGTATAGCTTACAGCATCCAACAAGCAAGCCATCACAATATGACAAACTGACAGACAAGTGGTGGCGAGACACATGGGTTCTTGATTTAGTGACAAAGTGAGGGTAAGTGATATTTTCATTGCAGCTCAATCATATACTAGCTGGTGGGATCTTAGGTAAATTACTTAACATCTCCTACCTTCAGTTTTCTCAGCTGTAAAATGGGAATACAAATAAAAGTAAGATTGAACAAAATTAAATAATAAAATGGAAAAAAATGTAATGTTAAAAAACCTTAGAGAATTGTGAGGATTATATATAGGATTCATATAAAGCATTTGGAATAATGTCTGACATGTTTACAGTATGATTGTTTGAATTATTACTATAGAAGGAGCCCTGGTAATGTAGTGTGTTATGAGCTGGGCTGCTAACCTCAGGGTCAGCAGTTCAAATCTATCAGCTGCTCCTCAGGAGAAAAGTGACGCTTTCTACTCCCATAAAGATTTATAGCCTCAGAAACCCTATACAGGGTGGCTATGAGTTAGAACTGACTTAGTGATTCACAACTACAAACAACTATATAGTAATTATGGAGTCCTGGTGTGATGCTGTATGATAAGCACTGGACTGCTAATTGCAAGATGGGCTGTTCAAACCCACCAACCACTCCTGGAAGCCCTATACAGGGTCGCTATGAGTTGGGACTGACTTGACAGCATTTAACACCACCACCACATAGGAATAACAGGTAAGGTGAGGGGAGGGACATTCTAGCTAGTACATGATGATTTATATTTTGGTATGTCATCTGAAGGGTTCAACTCAAGGTGAAGTAATGGAGCTACCATGACCTACTGACCTTGTAATGCCATCAAAAGGAACAGCTTTTGACCAGAAAATGGTGGGTTTCTTCCTAGTGACTCACATATTACCCAGGAGCCTCTAGCATCTTTCAGTCCTTCATAAAATTCCAAATGTGTCCATTACAACTTGCTAACATGGCGGTTTGGGGATGTGTGTGTGTGTCTAAGATTAAACTTTAGCTAATGAGTTTCTTAATTTGTTTGGGACAAACAAATCATTGGAAGAGAAGATGGCAGGCAGCCCTTTGACAAGTTTGGTCTAAAGGAAAGCAGCCCACACTAAAAGGAAGGATGACTGCAAAGGCATTTAAAGTCATAGGTTTTTAGAAGAAAAAGTATAAGCCTTTGTCCATACTTGGCAATAAGGTGAGAGGTCAGTGTCAGCTAAATAACATAGTATCCTGTGTCCCGCTTACTTTCTAGAGGAGGAAAACAACATGTTTTTATCAGAGACAGACCTTTATTTAATTAGCTCTGCTGTAAAGATCTCTTGTCTTCTGCAGCTACACAGCTTTAAGAGAGTGCTTGGGTACCTGAAGGCTGGCTCCTACTGGGACTAATTCCATCCAGACAGCTCCAAGTATGTTCATTAGGCGCTGATTAGGTTTCACACAGGTGGGGAAGGTTAGGGGCACAGATAGGCGGTGCTGATTGTGTTAAGCATAAAACACCATCTGTTTCCCTGGTGAGAAAAGGCACTGACTGCATCCACGCGTCTTGAGGGCTACCAAGCTTGAGGCCGTGGCTGAAGCTGCTGCTGACTCCGTGGCGTTCGTTTGTTTTCTAACTAGGTCTCTAAAGCTGTTGGTAAAAATAAATAAAATAATAAAACAATATTGGAAAAGATGCCAAAGTCCTAACTATCACTTTGAGGTTTGCTGATCTGGGAGATTTTCCCCCTTAATGCAAACATTGTACTTGGCATGAAAATAGAATACCACATTGATTCCTTTTCAATGCAGGGATTTTCCCCAACCCCCACCCAATTGCAAGCAGCCTTCCCAGTTCACCAAGCTCTTCAAGGCACTTTAATATGGTTTTGTTTGGGGCCAAAGAATGCAAATGAGCTGACATGCAGATCCCCATTTTCTAATGGAAAATAAACAACCTCGAGGTGCCTGGGGGAAGAAGGACAGCGGCAGCGGTTCATGGAGTGAGCTGATGGGCACTTGAGTTGAATCCTCATACTCTGTCACTGGCCCTCACCATGCCACCCTCATTCTAGCCTGCCTCCCAGAGCCAGCCACCCCACCACCTGACTTTCTCCATTCACCACTCCTCTGTCCAGCGGAAGATAACTTTCCTGCTCAGCAGGTTGTGGGGGCGGAGCGGGGTGCAGAGCTTGTCCCCCACCTACTCTTCAATTCATGACTTCACTGGTCAAGAGTCCTATCTTGATTATTGTTGGAGCTGCGCAAAGACAGCTGGAAGCCAATCAGCGTGGCCCCCACCTCCACCCAAGTGAAGGTAGGGAAGTGAAGGCTGCGAATGGACTGAATGGCCATGGCCCCTGAAGCAACAGTTAGGTGGGTGCGTGGTGGGAGGTGCTACCTGGGGCTGGGTGGGGGAGGAGACAGTAGGGCCTTGCTGATGCTGGCCACTATTGAATTCTTTGGGGGCAGCTTTGTTGTATATCTGGGGAGTGGGTCCCCAGCCTGCTGTGAGGGTGAGGGCAGCTGCAGTGGGGGAAGGGCTGCCGCCCATCACAGGCTCTCAGACACAAAGGGCCCGAGACTCCTTGACTCCCGAGGCTGATGCTAATAACTAACCTTCCAGCTTCCTTCCTACAGCCAGGGATAATAAAGTATATACTTGGGGATTCCAAAAGTTAGTGGGAAAAAAAATGCAATTAAAAGACAATGGCATTTTTCCGTGAACTTTTTGAAGCCCCCTTGCATCTATGCCCCCCGGGTGATATAAAGGGTCAGGTTAAACACTTGACTACTAACTAAAAGGTTAGCAGATTTAACCCACCTAGGGGCGACTCCACGGCACATAACAACAATAAGGGTGCCTCAGGAGTCCTGGTGTGGCACTGTGGGTTAATGCGCCAGACTGCAAAGCCCTTTGAACTGCAAGGTTGGCGGTTCAAGCTCACCAGTTGCTCCTTGGAAACCCTATACAGGGTTGCTATGGGTCGGAACTGACTCGATGGCACTTCACAACAAGGGGTGCCTCAGAAGAAAGACATGACCTTGAAAACTCTATGGGATGAAGTTCTGCTCTGTATGGAAGGTCATCATGTGTCAGCCTCATCTCTATAAAATATGTTGTTAGATGCCATGAAGTTCATTTCCACTCATAGCGGCCCCCATGTGATAGAGTAGAGCTGCTCCATAGGATTTGCTCGGCTGTAATCTCTACCAGAAGGAGCTCTGGTAGTGTAGTGGTTACGAATCGGGCTGTGAACCTCAAGGTCAGCAGTTCGAAACTACCAGCTGTTCCGCGGGAGAAAGAGGAGGCTTTGTGCTCCTGTAAAGATTTACAGCCTTGGAAACCCTGTACAGGGTCACTATGAATGGGCACCGACTCCACGGCATATGACAACAACAATCTCTGCCAGAGTACAAGAGTCCAAGATCAGGAGTTTTTCTTACGAAGAGGTTGGATGGGTTCAAACTGCCAAAGCTGTAGTGAGGAGTTAGCCATTGCGTCATCAGGGATTCTTACAGAGATACAGGGGGCTTCAAAAAGTTCCCGGAAAAATGGAATGAAAAGATAGTGGAATTTTTTCCCATTAACTTTTGGAAGCCCCCTCGTGTATAGATATACACACACACGTATGCATATAGCATGTTCCAGCAGGAGTGTTTCCCCAAATTGAAAATCAATTTTCCAATTAATAAGACTGCTCCTTACCAATAACTAGTAATGTTACTCTTCATCTGGTACTCAAGGTCCCCCACGATCCAACAACGTTCTTACCTGCCTTCTACAGGAACCAGGTGTAGTGACTTTCCTCCAACCTCACTGAGCACATTCCCATGTGTGTCCTGCTTCTCACGAGAATGCTCTCTGTTCTGTCTAATTTCTCTCTGTCCCAAGTATTCTTCAAAGGGCCTTCCTCAAG
>NW_006408813.1:414655-425253 GCF_000296735.1 Chrysochloris asiatica | reverse complement strand
TCTCTGCCTCCATCTCAGTCATCACTGCTTCTCTGGGTACAGTCCCACTCTCCATTCTTCTCCCTTCATGGTCCTAGGGACCTCTGCCTTCTGTGTACTTTGTAAAGATTGTTATTAAATGCTGTCGAGTCGGATATGAATCATTGTGACCCTGTCTAAGGTTTCTCAGACTATAAATCTTTGCAGGAGCAGAAAGCCTCATCTTTCTCCCGATGCTCGAATAGCCAACCTTGTTGTTTGCAGTCCAGTGCTTATCCTACAGAGCCACCAAGAAAAAAAACTTATGGAGCAGTTCTACTCTGTAACTAGTGGGGTGGCCACAAGCCAGGGCCCAGCGTGGCTTCAGTTAACCACTATCACCAACTGATTTTTAGCTCTCTGAAGGCTTTGCCTTACAGTCCTTCATATCCCCTATAGAATTTTAACACACAGTACTCAGCATATAATCATTGTTGTCATTAAGTGCCACGTAGTCAGTTCAGACTCATAATGACCCAGATTGGCAGCCCTTGTATGGGTTACTGTTTGTTTTGCCTATATTGGACCTTTGTCTACCATACAAGGAGAAGAATAATTAAGATTTGTGAGGATCCACTGTTTTTCTTACACACAGACACACATTTATTCCAGTCAATAATTTGGTGAGGGTTGTTATCCCTATTTTATAGACAAGGAAAACAGATTTACAGAAGTGAAATAGTTTGCCTAGGATGACTTAACCTGGAAGTTATAGTGCTGAATTTGAGCCTGGATTGGTGTGAAACCAAAGTCAAAGGTTTTTTTCCACTATATTCTGCTTCCCCACCTCTATATAGTGCCAAGGCTCAGGTGGGAATGAGGTAGGGATTGTGATTTTGATTTTGAATTTGAATTATTCACTCAAACGTGTGATTCAGTCAGTATATATTTGATATTTAATAAAGCAGTTTACACATACTTTGTTGGATGCTGGGAGTGATACAGAAAAAGCAAGATGAAGTTTCTGACTTTTGGGAGTTCAAAGTCTCACAGGAAAAATAATCTACTAAACCAAATTCACATAAAAGTTTGGTTCTGAAAAAGAGCTGTGAGACTATGAAGAGGGATTGGTTCTGACTGAACTTGTTGGGGAAGTGTTTTTGGAAATGGTCTATTTTTGGTTGTTTTAGTGAAAGGGTCATGTTTTCACTGACAGTGGAGAAAGAATCTTCTAGTCTAGGGGAGAGGTATAGAAGAGACTGAGGTGGAAGGCACTTGAGTGTGTATATAGATAGGGATTTGCTCCACATCCCAGCACCATTTGTTGAGTAGGCTAGTTTAGCTCACATGTCCTGGTGTAGAACTGCTGTCTCGGTCTTGATTTATGCTAGGTCCAGAGCACAATCCATCCATCTATAAATAAGTGAGCGAGATCCTTGATCTCAGTGATGAACAGTATCGGAATTCTTCAGTTCACATGATAAAGAGCCCATTTCAGTGGCCTGTATAAGGACTCAATGGAATATTTCAGGTTCATGATTCCATAGAGATACTATGTATATTTTATGCCTTCCTGATGGTCATAACAATGGTTGTAGAAGACAAAAATGCCCAATTAGAAGTCATTCAACAAAGCAGTTTACAATTCCACAATTGATTTCCTTTAAAGCTGATGGGAAAGGTTCTTTTGGGGAAAATATGTGGCCAGACATTTCAAATCAATAACTGTAACCATGAGCAGAAGTCCCTGAGCAAAAGTCAAGATGAGGAAAAGAAAAAAGAAAAGATTTGGCCTCCTCTAGAACAGGCAATTGCTGATTGCTCTTTTAACAGCATCTTTAGAAGCAATAGGGTGTTCTAGAAAGGGCATAGCTTTGGAATTGCATAGACACATATTTAAATCCCAGCTCTGTGATTTAGTAGCAGTGTGATTTTGATCAAATTATCTCTGAGTCCCAGTTCTTCATCTGTAAAATGGAGATATAAGATCTGCCTTGCTCGGTTGATGTGAGGATTAAAAGTGATAGCATATGTATGACATCTGGCTCAGTGCATGGCATACGATAATTGCTCAGTGTAAGATACTGTTATTTTAAATTATATTTTAGTCATATTTCTTTCATTTCCAGCAGAAGAATTGCCCCCACTTGACCGTAGTACACATGATGGTAAAGCCCATGCTTGCTTTATTTAACACTTAATACATGCCTGGTCCAATACATATTTGTTGACTGGATGGATGGATAGAAAGAGCAGCGTCTATAACAAAGTGGCTGGCACCTAGCTGGCACTCAATATTATCTGTTCAATTGACTTGTAACCAGCTCAGCTGGGTAAAGGAAACGAGAGAGAATCCTTACAGTTCCTATCAGCCATCTCTTTCCCATCAATTTTTGCTAAATAGAGAGTTCTGAATTTCCCTTCTCCCTTTTTTATGTATTAGTCCATCACCCTCTCCAAAATGAATTTTAAACAAAAAGTCAAAGGCTAACTCCTCCTCAACCTCCTAAGTAAAAACTGGCCTTGAAGGTTTCTCTTTTCACGGCTTGCTGCTAAGCTCTTCAAAGGCTAGCTCTTTTGAGGCTGAGAGACCAAGGTGCTCATTGGCTACACTAAGCCTGAAATATAGCTCTGGTCTGGTCCTGAGAGAACTGAAACTTGCTTGAGATCCAACAGAGAAAAAAGGGTAATGTTTAATTTGTTTTAGATGAAAATATAAATCTCTACTTTGGAATGGCTTTTTCTTTCCCTTTGGGTCTTCTACAATTTGAAACCCAATTCTTCAACCGTTGTTTTATGTTCTGTACCAGCCAAATTGTGTGTGAAAGTTTCAACCTTCCATAAGACTTAGGTTTGTGTCCTTATTCTGCACATACTGAGTGCACTGCTAGGTCCTGGGACTTTTCAGACTCACACAAGTTTGCTAAATTCCAAGAAAGTCTTTATCCAGCTTAATGGCCCTATGGTCTTTTTTTTTTTTTTTTTAACTTTTTATGGTGAATTAAGTGAAGGTTTACAGAGCAGATGATCAGTTTTATATTCAACAAATGATATATTTTGTTTCAGTGCCCTCAATATCTACCAGTTTACGTCTATTCCATTTAACTCTTGCACTCCCACTTCTCTTCCTTACCTTCGTCTTTCTTCTGCCTACCTCTCTCTTGTTGTATATTGCCTTCCCCTTCACCCAAGTTCACAACATACTATCCTCTAGCCAGTGAATAATCCTCTATTCCCTTCCACCCGTGGTAACCATCAAAGAATGTTCCTTTCAGCATGAAAACATTTTCTTGAGTTTTTGCAATAATGGTGTCATACAATGTTTGTCCTTTAGTGTGATTGACAAGTTTTACTCAGTAGAATGTCCTTCAGGGAGTGTGGTGGCTCTGTACAACAAGCACTGGACTGAGAACCACAAGGTTGACAGTTTGAGTCCATAGGAGCAAGATGAGGCTTTCTGCTCCTGCAAAGATGCCCCAGAAACCCTATATGGGTCATATGAGTTGTAATCAACACAAATGCACTTAACAACAACAACCACAATGTCCTACAGGTTCATCCATGTTATGAGGTGTTTTGCAGATTCATCCTTATTCTTCAGTGTTGCATAGTATTCCATTGGTATGTATATGTACTGCAGTTTGTTGAATGTTCTTTTGTTGATGGGAATTTAGGTTGTCTCCATCTTTTTAGCTATTGTGACTAGTGTTGCAATGAAGATGGGTTTACATTTTCTATTCGGTCACAGTTCTTATTTCTTGAAGATATATACCAAGTACAGGGATTGCTGGGTCATCTGGCATTTCCTTTTTCCAACTTTTTGAGAAAATGCCATATTTCCACAGTGCTTGCACTATTTTATAATCCCACCAACAGTGTAGGAAAGTTCCAGTCTCTCCACACCCTCACCAGCATTTGTTGTCTTTATTTTTTTTTTAACTTTATTAGTAATGTTGGGGTAGGATAATATCTCATAGCTGTTTTGATTTACATATCTGTAACAGCCAGAGGGTTCCTTTTAAACAAGAATAGTGAGACTTCATTTCTCATACTTTGGACTTATTATCAGAAAGGACCAGTCCCTGGAGAAGGACGCTATGTTGGTAAAGTGGAGGGTCAGCAAAAAAGAGGCAGACCTTCAACAATATGGATTGGCACAGTGGAGCAGCAATGGGCTAGGCAGTGCATAGGATTGCTGTGAGTCGGAACTAAGTCAATGGTACCTATCAACAACAACAACAGTGGTTAATGAGCTCTAGAACTTCTTCATATTTGTTGACCACCTGAATGTCTTCTTTGGGGAAGTATCTGTTCATGTCCTCTAATGAGTTAGACTGCAAGGTCGGTTTGTACCATGAAGTTGGCAGTTAAAGCTCAACCAGCCACTCCTCGGAAACCCTACATAGGGTCGCTATGAGTTGGTACTGACTCGACGGCACTTACAACAACAGTTGAGGTGTTGATATGCTCTATAAATTTTAGAGAATAGTCCCTTGTCGGATAAGTCATTGCCAAAAACTGTTTCAAAGTCTGTGCATTCTCATCTTTCTCTTTTGGTGAAATCTTTGTATGCACATAAATGTCTAATTTTAGGAGGTCCCAGTCATCTATTTTGTCTTCTGTTGTTTGTGTGTTTTTAGTTATGTTTGATACTGTGTTTATGTCATGGAGCAGAGCACCTAAAGTTTGCCCAATTTTTTATTTTTCATTGATGATCTTTATAGTTTAGGTGGCATGTGTGGCACAGTAGGATAAGCACTGGACCACACAGTCAATTTGAACTGCAAGGCCGGTGGTTCCAACCCAACAGCCACCCCTCAGCAACCCTATACAGGGTCTTTATGAGTCAGATCCAACTTAATGGCACTTAACAACAACAAGCAATAAACAATCTTTATGCACTAAATTTGATCAAGACCTTTAGAGATGCTTCAATCTGATTCATATTAGAGCAAGCAGCTGCTTCCATGGCTGCACTAGAGGGGCATGGGAAAAAAGTCCACCCTAAAATATTTGTGTCTTAATTTTCAGGCTCAAAATCTCTATCCTCGGCATCATCAACAAGAAAAATCAAAGGAGGTAAGCAAGTATTACCTTCTTCTCTGATGGTCTCACTTGACAAAAAAAAAAAAAATGTTTTTACATTCTAGTTAGCATGGGGATTCAAGTTCCTTGATTTTTCTGAGCTGGATAGAAGATTGGGTTTGGAAGGGCTTCTGTAAAGGCAAGATGACTAACGTCACCTGTGTGGGAAGCTACAGACTAGAATATTTGGGTAGGCAACTGTAAGGCACGAGAGAGAATGAACCTTATGTTTATAGGGTGAAGCTATAGACAAATGTGATCTACTTCCTTATCTTGCCTGCAGATGCCTCTGTGATTGAGCCTCTCTTGCAGGAAGGCAAAATGTTATCTGAGTACCTTAGGCCCAAACTCAATGATGCCTACAGTTTAAGACCATTGCCTGCTATTTTGTTTGAATTAAGTAATTTTTGTCATTGTTGTTTACTGGTTTGCTTGTTTACAAATGTCATCAGCTGCATCCTCTATACTTAAATTCAGAGGTCAGAGAGTTTGTTGTTGTTGTATGTAATTGAGTTGGTTGTAACTCATAGCAACCCAAGAGCAGCCTTGTTGTTGTTGTTGTTAAGTGCCGTCGTCGAGTCATTTCCAACCCATAGCAACCCTGTATAGGGTTTCCAAGGAGCAGCTGGTGAGCTTGAACTACCCACCTTGCAGTTCAAATGACTTTGCAGTCTGATGCATTAGCCTTAGTCCACTGTAAAAATTCTGCCAAAGAACTTCTCAGGGTTGAAAGAATTCTGCTCCCAAAGTTCTAAGAAGGGAATTGTCCTTCTTCTGAGATTCATCTGAGAAGCTGAAAATGCCCTTGAATTATTCTCCATTAAGAGGAGCCCTGGAAGAGCAATGGCTGCTAACCCGAAAGTCAGCAGTTTGACCCCGCCAGGGGCTCCATTGGAGAAAGGCCTGGTACTCTGCTCCCATAATATTGTTGTCATTAGGTGCCATTGAGTTAGATCTGACCCTGCATACAGAAGAAATGAACCACTGACCTGTCTCATTATCTTTTCCTATGTTAGAGTCCACTGTTGGAACCACTGTCAATCCATCTCATTAAGGGTCTTCCTCTTTCTCAACGACCTTCTACATTACCAAACAGGATGTTTTTTTCTCCAGGGACTTGTCCCTCCTGACAACATGTCCAAAGTATGGAAGACCAAGTCTCAGCGTCCTTGCTTTTAAGGGGCAGTCTGGGTTTCCGTCTTCCAAGATACATTCCTTTGTTCTTCTGACCGTCTCAGGTACTTTCAATATTCTTTGACAACACCATAATTCAAATGCATCAATTCTTCTCCAGTCTTCCTTATTCATTATCCAGATTTCACAGGAATATTAGGGGATTGAAAATATCAGCTTGAGTCATGTGCACCTTAGGCCTCAAACTGACATCTTTGCTTTTGAACGTTTTAAAAGCGGTCTTTTGCAACAAATTTGCCCAATGCAGTATGTCATTTGAACCTCTTGACTGCTGTTTCCATGGCTATTAATTGTGGGTCCAAGTAAAATGAAATCTTTGACAACTTCAATCTTTTATCCATTTATCATGATACTTGCCCGTTGGTCCAATTATGAGGTTTTGTGTTTTGTTTACATTGAGGTGTAATCCATACTGAAGGTTATAATCTTAGATCTTCATCGGTAAATGCTTCATGTCTTCTTCACTTTCAGCAAGCAAGATTGTGTCATCTGCTTTCTTCTAATCTAATGCCTCTTTCTTTTTGATGTAGTCCAGCTTTTCAGATTATTTGCTCAGCATACAGATTGAACAAGAATGGTGAAACAAACACACTTTTCCTGATCTGAATCCATGCAGTATTCTCTTGTTAGGTTAGAAGGGCTGTCTCATTAACCACAAGCAGAGGTTAGGAACTATAACACAAGTTGGAGGCTAGTCACACACTATTGGTAATCATGGCCTAGGGAAATTGACACATATTTTTGGGGGATACAATTTAATCCATGGCAGTTAATGATGAATACAAGGAGAAAAACTCAGTCAGGGGGAAAAAGAAGCCTAGGGTGGGGAGGCACTTGCCCTTTTAGCTAAGGTTGACAGGGAAGGCCTCATTGAAGTGGCAATGAGCCCCTTTCTTAGCCATTTCCCTACTCATAGTTCTTGGTCAGGTCAATGCTATTCAGTGTGGTAACGTGAAATTCCAGGATGTGAGGTGAGGAGGCATAGTTTAAGGAATCAATTTAAAGGGGGCAAATATTCTGAGAGGTCATCACCTTTTGCCCCCTGCATTTACATATGATAATAAGTGAGTTGCCTAAGGGCATAAAGTAAGAGGTGCAAAGCTAGGAAACAAGCTTTTCAGATGCTGAATCCCTGTTACCTAGGGGTAATAGAATGCTGACTCACCAACATCCAAAATAGACTATGTGGTAATTGTTGTTAAGTACTGTCAAGTTAGTTCCGAGTCAGAGTGAGTCGGTGTAGGGTTCTGAAGCTGTAAATCTTTACAGAGCAGAAAGCCTTCTCCTTCTCCTGCAGAGCAGATGGTGTCTTTAAACTGCCATCCTGCCCGCAAAGCTCCCAGAAAATAGGGAATAATAACCATTAAGTCAATGTTTCTCAAATGTTTATCTTCTGAAAGATACCAGGTTCTACTTCAGAGGATTCTGATGCAGATGGTCCATGGCTCCTAATGTATCCACCTTGTTTGTTAATAACAAACATTAATGTTTGTTATTACTGTTATTGCATATGTTATAGCATTTTCCTTTGTTGCCTCTAAGTCTTGTGCACGTCTGTGTCTTCATTTACCTTAGTGATATTGTGCCGATCCACATCCTTACTGTTTACTGCCTTTCCTTCCACCTTATTAATATGTGCCTTGTTGTTAAGTGCCATCCAATCTGTTCTGACTCATACAAGGTTTCCTGTACAAGGTTTCCAATTCTCTCCAAAATGCTCCTTAGAAGCTGAGATGGTCAGGCTTTAGTCTCTCAGAGGTACCTGTTACTTCAGAAGGACATCATGCTTGGCAAAGTGGAGGAACAGCGAAAAAGATGGGAGACCCCCGACAATATGTATTACCACACTGACAGCACCAATAAGCTCAAGTATTAGCAATTGCGAGGCTGGCACAAGACTGGGCAGTGTTTCACTCTGTTGTACGTAGGGTTGCTGTGGGTCAGAATCGACTTGACAGCTACTAACAACAACAATAGTCTCTCCTACGCTCACCTGTCAGTTTGTTGTACTGTGGGGGTTTCTCTGTTGCGAACAGCGTCACAGATGGTGGACAGATGACAGTGAACCTTCTAGACTAAGACAGACTAGGAAGAAGGATAGCCAGACCACTTCTGAATGGCTAGACACTGACAGCCTTATGAATAGCAGCACAATATAGTCAAAGATGAGCCCCTCATGTTGGAAGGCACTCAAAATACAACTGGGGATAAGTTGCCTCCTCAAAGTAGAGTTGACCTTAATGACCTAGATGGAGTTAAGCTTTTGGAACCTTCATCTGCTGATGGGACACAACTCAAAATGAGAAAAAACAGGTGCAAACATCCATTAATCAGAACTTCAAATTTATGAAGTATGTATATATCTAGGAAAATTGGAAGTTGTCAAAACTGAAAGAGAAGCCATAAAGATTGATATCCTAAGCATTGATATCCTAAGCTGAAATGGACTGGTAATGACCAATAATGTCAAATTGAAGAGGAATAGTGTCATATTAATTGTCAGATGTATCGTGAAGTACAGTGCTGTCTGTGATACTATAACATCCATATACCTAGAGAAAGACCAGTTGGTACCAATCTTATCCAAATGTATCTACCAACCAAATTCTACCACCTTCTTCAGTCTGAAATGGATCAAACATGCAATCAAGATGCATTGATAATTACTGGTGATAATACTTTTTAATGTAAAAGTTGGAAACAAAGAGAAAGGATCAGTAATTCCAAAAGATGGCCTTAGAGATCCCATAGTAGAATTTTGCATGATCAATGATTTCTTGATTGTAAACGCCTTTTTTAAACAACATAAAAGGTGACTATACACATGGACTCACCAGATGGAATACACAGAAATCAAATTGACTCTATCTGTGGAAAGAGACCCTGGAAATGCTCCATATCATCAGCCCAAACAAGACCAGGGGCAGACTGTGGAACAGACCATCAATTGCTCATATCCAAGTTCAGGCTGAAGCTGAAGAAAATGAAAACAACTCCATACCTGTGGTGCTTTGAGTTTATTTTATATGGCTTTTCTGTCCAAAGTCTACTTGATTCCCGCCCAGTGATTGGGTTGGACCAGGCAAATAAGGTATACAGGACTCTTAACCTGGGATTGGTTAGTTTTTCCCTCCAGGTACATTTAAAAGGAGTCATCTCAGAAGTGGAGATGGAAGAGCCTAGGACCATCAAGTCACCTCAGATGCATGTGAAATTTGGACAATGAATAAGGAAGATTGTAGGAGAATCCATGCATTTGAATTATGGTGTTGGCAAAGAATATTGAAAATACTATGAACTGTTAAAAGAAGAAACAAATCATATTGCAAGAAGTACAGCCAAAATGCTCCTTAGAAGCCAAGATGGTGAGACTTAGTCTCTTGAATTTTGGAAATATTATCAGGAGGAAATCAGTATCTGGAAAAGGATATCATGCTTAGTAAAGAGGAGAGTCAGTGAAAAGATGAAGAACTCTAACAAGATTGATTGACTCAGTGACAATAACAATGAGCTCAAACGTAATTGTGAGGAATGGCACAGGACTGGGAAGGGTCCTGTGCATAGTCTTGTGCATAGTGTCACTAGGAGTATCTAATGACAATTGCAATTCCTCCTTTTAGCTTTGTAGTTGTCACTGTTTATAGATTGATGTCTTGTAAGGTTATATTAAGGGAGTGTGGTGGCTCCATAGGATAAGCACTAGACTGCTGCAAATCATGGGGTCGGCCTCTCCAAGGTAGAAAGATGAGGCTTTCTGCTCTCATAAAGATTAGTCTCAGAAACCCTATTCAAGGTCACTATGAGTTGCAACCAATTTTGTGGTACTTAACAACAACAAAAAAACTTATTTTTTAGAATTCTTTTTCTGGGTTGGTTTCTAGGTGATGTTGTCAGTGTTTTAATCTCAAGTTGTTGTTTAATGCTGTTGGTTTTCTGTCAGTAGAACTCCCTTTGCATTTCTTGTAAGGTTGGTCTGGTTTTTACAAATTCCCTTAATTTCTGTTTGTCTGGAAATGTCCTAATTTTTTCAGTGTATTTGAGTAGCACTTTTGCTGGAAATATAATTCTCGGTTGCAGTTTTTCATTTTTTCTTCCAGGGTTTTATATATATTATTGCCTTCTTGTCTACATGGTTTTTTTTTGTTGTTCTTGTTTTTTGTTGTTGTTGTTTTTCAATAACCAGAGTTTAGTCTGATCAGATCTCCTTTGTAAGTAACATTCATTTTTGCAGAGCTGCTCTCAGGATTTGTTCTTTGTCTTTGTTTTGGAAAGTTTGGTTAGGATATGTCTTGGTGACTTTCTGTAAGTCTACCCTGTTGGAGGAGAATATTGAAAATGCCATGGGGTGCCAAAAGAACCAA
>NW_006408813.1:389180-414205 GCF_000296735.1 Chrysochloris asiatica | reverse complement strand
ATGGGGGGTCTCACATAGTTTATAGGAATTTTTCATTGTTTGTTTTTAAGTTTTCCTGATACAAATTGATGTCGAGAAATTTGTATTCTCATTTGTTTATCCTTTCTTCCACTGATTCTCTTCTACTCTTTTGTCCTTCCCAATGTGTTCTCTTTCCTAAATATTAGCATTCATCTTCTAGATTTCCAGTTGCTGTTCTTGTATAGGTCTAATTGTTATGTATTTTGTCATTGTTTTCTTTTATTGTTTTCCTGAATTCTTCTTGGGTGCTGTGTGTTTTCCTTGATTTTCCTTTATGGTTTACTTGATGTCTTGCTATTGTTGTTAAGTGCCGCCAAGTTGGTTCCTACTCATAGCGATCCTGTTTACAAGGAGATCACTTGGAAGGCCCTATATGTAAATCTTTTAAATTCCTTATCAGGTAGTTCTATTACTTGTTCTTTTTCAGCAATGTTTCCTGCTTCTTTATTTTGTCACTTGCTTGGACCATCTTGTCCCGATGGCTTTGCACACCTGGCCACTGAGGAAATGGCAGTGACCCACTTCCTGTGGATACAGCAGGAACCTGGCATGCAGTATACATGTGTGCACACTGCTACCTGTGAAAGTGCAGGCACCCAGTGGGTGACCAAACTTGTGTACACCCCCAAGCCCGGAAGTGGCAGATGTACAGCGGGTGGCTCACCTATGTGCGCATCCCTGAGCACAGAATCCACAGGCAGTCACCTGTTGAGTGGTCCACCTGCATGCATGCCTCTGACTTCAGGGGTAAGAAGAGTCCAGCGCATAGTCTGCAAATGTGTGCAGCTCTGGCAGTCAAAGGCTTCAAAGTTGAGGTGTGAGGTCCATGCCCGTGAGTGCCTCCAATAGTGCAGACTGCAGATGCATGGCATGTAGTCTGTGAACTAGTACCTTGTCAGCTACTTGGGTGCTGGGTGCATGACTTGTGTTCCCCAGGGGTGCTTGTTGGTGGAGGCAGGTGGTCTAAGCAAACTTGGTGGGTGAGAGGTGGCAGGGGTGTGTGACTATCCACCAGATTTATGGAGGGTGAGTGGACCTCTCCCCTTGGTCACTACTACGATACCTGGGGAAATGTGGGAGAACACACTTTTCCAATTTTCCTTCGCTGACGTAACTCTGTATACTTTGGAGTGAGTGCAGCCAATTATCTGGTTCCTGTCCTGTCTCCTTAGAGATAGGGTGGGGATGGAGATAGTTCATGGAGTGCAGAGTCTCAAACTGTCAACTCAGAGGCCTTCCTCTCTGTGTGGGCCCTCAACCCAAACAACTAGGGCCCACTAGTAATGAGTGGTTACATCCCCATTTACTGGCTCCCTCCCTACTCTGTGGTTGCATGTGCCACTGTAGTTACCACCCTTTTCCCTGAACTTTCCTCTCTTAGATCTAACCCCATATTCTACTCCTTTAGCTTCACTCTGGATTTGTTTATAGTGTGTCTGTCTTAAAGTTGGTTTCTCCTCACCCATGCATGTTGCCTTCTGTGTCTTAAAATGACCACGCTGTATCAAACCACAACTCTGTCTCCTCCATCACTTTTTTTTCATGTTTTTTTTTTCCAATTAGTATTGGATCCAATGCTTTGTCCTTACATTTGATGCTCAGAGCTTCAGGGTGATCCATCTGCATTTGTTTCCCTTGGTTTCTTGGGTCTTTGTTATAGACAGACCGGGAGAGTGTGTTCCTACGACACTATCTTGCTTCTTCTTGGAGGGCACTTTTAATTGAGGGAGGGTAGTGAGGAAGACTTGGGAGTATGTTCTGGCTAAGAGGAAGGACTCAATAGGAAGGAAATGTGTGATCATTTAAGAGAATAGAAAAGTAATACACCAAGATAGAATAAAAGAGCACAAGAATGATATGTTAAGACTAATATAGTCTGAGGGGTTAGCTTGGGAAGGAAAAATTAAGATATAATAGGTGACAAAGAAAGAGATGGTGGGAAGATATGCAGACTTTGTGATGGAAGGAAATGGAAAACGAAGATGTTGATATTTTATAACCTGGCAATTTGAAAAGCATATAAAGGGACTGAAAAACTATTGTGTGGGAACAAATAAGAGAACTGGACATCAGTGCTGTGACTCGAATTGAGGTTGGATACATACATGTCTAATGGGATCATTCTGCATGTTGAGGTGGGTTGTGTTTTCACCAAGACCTTTGTAGGTGTGGAAGAGTAAAAACCAAGTATGGGTGCACACAGAATTGAGGATGCACAGTAGTCTCAGAAGAAGATTCAATGAAGGAAAATAGAACTGGTATGGCTTTCACAGTCGAACTAGTCAAGCATGGCCTCCAGAATGGGTAGGAGAACAGAACAGGGAGGAATCCAAAGACTGCATGGGTGAAAGAGAAGAGAGGTATGAGTTCCATATTGGCAGCTTGAGGCAACAGACAGAAATGTTAAGGTTTTAGTTTTATCACCGAACTGTAAATTTAAGAATGGTTAAAATAGCATTTTGTTTGTTTTGTTATACAAGTATATCTTTTAACACAGTTCTGGGTTAGGACCGTTCCATGTGACAACAAGGTTCATGGTGTGTTGAACTTTCTCTCAATTCACAATGAAAACTTAAAAAAAAAAAAAATAAAGGTTCCTGGTGGCCTCTGAGTTGATTACTAAAGTGGACTTAATATGAAGGACATTGAAATAAAGGAGGGCAAGGCTAGTCATCCACAAGAAGGCTGGGATTGCTTAGAAAGAAAACGATGGATATGGTGGAAAGTAGATGGTAATCTGGGTTGCAGAATGTTTAGTCAATGCATGGAGTGCCTGGGAGGGAGCTGACTGTAAAGGAAGTTTATCAAACAGATGAGGAGGAGGAGGAATTATTGATGACAGAAAGGCTAGAAGCTGCAGTGGGGAATTTTAAAACTTCTGCCAGTCTTCAGCCCAGGATATATAGAGTGTAGATGAATGAAGAAACAACAGAGCTTGCTAACTAACGCAAGTGTGGCCTGTGGACCAGCAACAACTAGATTCACCTAGGAAACTAGTAAGGCCTCTAGAATCTCAACCTGTCTCTACTCTATTGAACCTGCATTTTATCAGGTGAGTATGTACATTAAGGAGTCCTGGTATGGCGCTGTGGGTTAATGCGCCAGACTGCAAAACCGTTGTTTGAACTGCAAAGTCAATGGTTCAAGCTCACCAGTCACTCCTCAGAAACCCTATACGGGGTCGCTATGGGCTGGAACTGACTCGATGGCACTTAACAACAACAACAAATGTGCATTAAAGTTAGAGAGCCATTGCTAAAGCAGTTGTGAAGGAAGAGTCAGTATCAGAGGAAGGCTAATTTTTAGTGACAGGGTGAAAGCAGGACTCTAACCGGTTCATCCCAGTTTAAATTTCCACCGCAGATACTCTGAACCAATGTATCTACATTTTAACAAGATCCCTAGGTGATTCTTATATGTCTTCTTAAAATGTAGATTGTGATTCAGTAATCTGGGGTGGAAATGCAAATTATTAGCAGGAGGTCAAACTGCAAATAAATAGGTTGGTGAAAGACACTTTTCAATCATATGTTGACAAGGCCTAGGGCTGAGTATAGCTGAGCTAAGTGGAAAACTAACCACTTTCAATTGGAACTAAGGTGTGAAGTGAATCACTTCGAGTTTTCACCACTGGTGGAGTGGACCCAAGCTGAGAATTTTGGGCTTGGACTAGCTTCACATTGCAGAGGGAACTGGGATAGAAATTTTAAGTTCTTGGCCAAGAAGAAAATTGGGACTCAGTTTCTCTTGGATAGGTTGTGGTTGAGGCCTGGTGTGGAGTTGCTTATAACAACGAAGCTTTTTGCTATGGAATCAAATCCATGTGGGAAGATGATATGAGCATCTCCTGTTGGTTGATGAAATAGATTTAATCCTTTGTAAAAGGATCTGTTCTGAGACTACAGGACTCAAGCAAGCTATGTGTACATTGGTGGCCCTAGTTAAGTTCTTTACAGAACTTTTGCCCCAGGGATTTGAGACGGGCATGAGACTGGGCAAAAGAAGATACCAACAAATAATTGGAGGTTAAAGGTATCTCAGGTAGAGTAGTGGTTACGAATTGGGCTGTGAGCCGCAAGGTCAGCAGTTCGAAACTACCAGCTGTTTCGTGGGAGACAGATGAGGCTTTCTGCTCCCATAAAGATTTACAGCCTCGGAAACCCTGTACAGGGTTGCTATGGGTCGGAACGGACTCCACGGCAAACAACAAAGGTATCTCATTTTGGAAACTCATCAACGTTGCATTTAGTTTTTCAAAGCCTTGTTTGCTGCTTTCTCTTTCTGTATTTTATTAGCCTTATCATTTCCCATTTCAAATAAGAGGGAAATATTAATCCAGGCAATATTAATGAAAATACCCTAAAAGCTTAAAGTCCTATGTAGAACATACACTGGCTGAACATATGTGCGTGTAATAGTATCAATATTGAAAGCCCCTGCTGTGAGAAGCCATAGCAAAGCATTTTTAGCAGACTTACTTCTGGGATCACTAATGATTAATTAGTGTGTATCATAATGTAAAGCAAATGTCACCATAGCTACCTGGGGTTGCTGTCATTTGAGAGTGGAGTGATTTCCTGTTGATCACCAACACTAAAATGAAAACTGTCTGCCATCTTGTGGACGATAATGGGTATCTCATGACCAGGGGAAAAAAAAGTGAATGAGTCTTTTAGACTTTTGCATATTCCCTCCAGGGTTTTCATGGACACATTGAGTTCTATTGAGAACTGTAGTAAGGGATTAACATGGAAATGAGCGCATCTCCATTAAACATCGCACACATGTATTTCCTTCCTTATTTCTAACCTAAATAGTAAACTGAGTGCCTTTCCATTGGGTGACTTGGCCTGAACTGCTCAGTTTATTGGCTAGCCCCAAGAAAAATGGTAGCTGAATGAGAATTTCAGATCGCTAGTTCAGAAGCTGAGTGCAGGCTATAAATGCCATACCAGCAGTTCATGCATTTTTCGATTGAAGCAGAATTCGTGGAGCACTCAGGAGTTTAACCTGCTCCTCAGGGGCCTTCAAATGGTTCTGCTCAGGGCAGTCATCAGCTCAGTTGATTACTGTAACTCGCTCAATCCCAGGAAAATGTGTGTCCTGGGGAACAAATAGTTATTCCCTAACTCCAATCACAATTGAGAAAACAATTGAGTCAGTAAAGGACTGCTTGGAGGAAACAGGTGAACAGAGCAGTAGAAGGAATTGGTGTTAGGAAAGAGCAGCCAAACAGGTGGTTTTGTTCAATTTGGGGTGTGTTGGGGAGTTAAGTGGCTGTTTCATTAAATTGACTGGTCAATTTAGTCAAAATGGTCAATTTAGTAAGTTTGTATGGACCCAGAATCTTTTTCAGAAGCTACTTGACAACCTGGATCCAAGCAAATCTTACGTAGCCAATACTCAATCCTGTATTCATTCATTCAGCTATTTTTTAAAATGGACTTTAATATCAAAATGTACTGAGTTTCAAGTGCACTCGTGAGTATTCCTGACTAATCAATCTGTAGAAAATAGATCAATTCAGTGATCTTTCCTCCATGCTTTTAATTCAATTTCTTGTGACGAGATTTAAAAATCCACATGTCCCTTGTGAATACGCCTTCGTGCATTTTTTATATGTATTTGTTAAACAGAAGTGAGAACTACAACTCCCAGGAACCTCAGCAGATTTTGAGGCTGGCACTAATAGCTAATGGTAAAGAAACAGTTCTAAGGATCTTGTAGTGGTAGTCTCACTCTGATTATGTGGTGTAAAAGTACATTCTTTGATAGACAGTAAGCATGAAAACTGTTATGCAATTGAAGCCAAACCAGTGTGAGGTTTGGCATTCGCTTGTTTTTCAATTACGCTCTTGACAAAGTATGAGTTTTAAATGCACACACTTTTACAATATGAGTGTAACTATGTATTTTACCTATAAGAATGAAGGTCAGCCAGGAACCTTACCATTTTTAAAAAGGCACTTAGGAGTTACTAAAAATTTAGAATTTTGGAAACCAAAATAAGAATTCATGTTTTCTAGCTGAGATTAAGCTTTCTAATGGGTGGAATAGTCCAAAAAAGTACAGTGGTGAGAAAAACTAAAAAGCTTCCCAATGGCTGAAATCGCGTAATACTCCTCAGTTTGATTAACAAGCTGCTATTAAGGTTGTTCTAGGACCAAACAGTGTTTTCCTTCTCTCTCCCAGCACTAGATGATCTGCATAGTTTAATGAGAGCAAGTTCATTAAATGTTTTGCTCCTGATGTGCCTTTGTTTGATATGTGGTTTCATTTGGTTCCATTGTTTAGCTTAAGCAGTTGGCACTTGGGAAAGTCTGTGGAAACCTTCAATTCATGAAATCAGACTGACTGGGAAAAATATCGCTTGTTAATACAGACAGCCCCATATCTGGTTACTCAAAAATACATCAATTTTTTTCCTGATTAGAAAGAAAGTCTTTGGGGGGACACACAGCTGCTAAGATAGGGAGAAGCTCAGAAAATGATTGAGGAAAAATCTCCAAATCGAAAAGACTTAAAGTGTGTAATATTTGTAGTCTTTAAAAGGGGGCATATAAGAGGTAACAGCACGAGTGTGCTAACCTTATGGAGAGAGAGGATGCCGACTATACAAGAAACTTGATTCTGTAAGGAGGGAAGAATTGAGTCAATCAGTTGGGGATTTTGAATTCATGACATCAAACAATTGAGCTGCCTATCCTCCACCCCCACTACTGAAGTGACTAAAAGAAGCAGTTGAAGACACAGCCTCTTTAGCCTTGACCGTTCACGCTCTCTCAGGTTTCATACTGATGGCCACAGCTCAGGACGGGAATGTAACTGTGTCTAGCAGTCCAGCGTGCTTTTGAATTTCTTTTGCTTTTGTGTGTTTTGTCAGTTCAGACTCAAGACTAGGCATCTGAGAAGACAAAAACCCAATCAGTTTTACCTGATTCAACTGACTGGTTCCTGACCACATCTGTAAACAAAGCAAAACAAAACGGCTCCAGTACTACTATATAGACACAACTTGATTGCGTCCCAGGGACCAAACATAAGAACAGGAATTAAAATCTTGAATTGCATATTTTCGGACAACAAATGTTGACATATGACCCAGTTGTCAGGGACCCTGTGGTTGACTACAGTTTAATTGTTCATCAGTATTTCTTGAGCAGCTGCTATGTGGCAGGCACTCTGCTGATAATGAACAAGACAGGTGGGTTCCTGAGATAATAGAGGTGGTTTGTATGTGTGTGTGTGTTTTTTTTTTTTTTTTTTTAGGAAAATGACAATGCTGTGTAATGTGTAGCTCCATCTTAAACTTTGAGAAAACCTACTTTCCTCCTTTAACCTCTATATTCTCAGAAAGAATGATTAGTCCCTGACTTTCTACTCTCTTCTTTGGATGCTTTGAAATCCCAAAATGCTCTAACAGCAACAACACTTCTGTGCTGTGTCAGCACTTCACATCAACTTGAAACTGTCACTGAGTCTAGAAGTACACATGAAGGGTTTCTCTGTGGCTAGTTCTACAAAGGAAAATCAATTGGGTTCCATCCCAGCACCTGTGGATTGACTTTGCTTGCAGAATACTCTAGTTCCTGTGAAGTGCAAAAGGACCTTTAAAGGACAAGCTTTCTAGCCACAGCTGCAGCTGCATTTGCTCTTGCTTCCTCCTCCCTCTGGGCAGCACATGCTGATTCCCCAGCCACTAGCTCCCCCTTAAGCTCAGCTTAAAGCACTAGAATAACCATTGCTACCTCCTGGTGTGGCGCTGTGGGCTAATGCAGCAGACTGCAAAGTCATTCGAACTGCAACTTCGGTGGTTCAAGCTTACCAGCTGCTGCTTGGAAACCCTATACAGGGTCGCTATGGATTGGAATCGACTTGACGGCACGTCTTTAACAACAACCCCAGAAGCCATGCAATGGGGATGGCAATGGAAAACAGGGTGCCTTAGTTTATATCTGGATGCCCATCCCAGGAGCATCTTGACAAAGCTGAGATCTCCCTTATTCGATCAATACAAACAGAAAACTTCGGCTCTGGCAAATCATATCAGTAGATTGTCAGTAAAATTATCTTTAATAAGAGTAATTGCTCCTTATTTCTCTATCACTGAAAATAAACACACATAGACTCCTGGTGTGGCAGTGTATGATTAGCACTGGACTGTGAACCACATGGTTGACAGTTCAAACCCACCACCTGCTCCTCAGAAATCCTATAGGGTTTAGGTCAAGTCAGAATTGACTTGATGGCACTTACCAACACAGATACACACATTTCCCTTCAAGGATTCTGAAGCCTTCATTGATTTGCTCTCAGCAGTCTTTTCCACCAACAGATTGTCCAAATCACTCACTTGGGACTTTGGTGCCAGTTTTTGTATTGTTAATACAAGTCCTATCTTTCATGTCCTATGTCTGATTTGTCAGCAAATTCTTTGGACTTGCTCTACCTTTAAAATACAGTCCGAGTCTGATCATGTCTCACAATCTCCATGGCTGCCACCCTGGTCCCAGCCATCTCTCTCCTCAATTACTGCAATAACTTCCTAACTGGCATTCCGGTTTTTGTGCTTGACCCTGGATAAGTCATTTTGTGCACAGCTGCCAGAGGAATTCTTTTAATACTTAAGGAATATTATGTTCTTTCTCTGCTCACCCAAGGACCATTGTCTTTCTTAGATATTACTTTGCTTTATAAGCCACCATCTGATGGTACACTTAGTCTCCAATGCCATTTTGTACAGGTAGTCCCCAACGTAACGACATATTCAAGTTATGTCAAACTAAATTTATGGCCACCCATTTTTCTTTTATCTGTATGTCACATTGGGGAGTCCAGTGGCTCTGTAGGATAAGCACTGGACTGCAAACCACAAGGTAAAAGGTTTGAGCCAACCAGTTGCTTCACAGGAGAAAGATGAGGCTTTCTAATTATGCAAAGATTTCTAGCCTCAGAAACCCTATTACACGACGTATTGCATTAGGCAAATCTGCTGCACAAGATCTTTTTAAAGTGTTCAAGAGCAGGGATGTCAGCTTGAGGACTAAGGTGTGCCTGACCCAAGCCACGGTATTTTCAATAACCTCATATGGATGCGAAAGCTGGACAGTGAATAAGGAAGATCGTAGAAGAATTGATGCCTTTGAGTTGTGGTGTTGGAGGAGAATACTGAAAGTGCCATGGACTGCCAAAAGAACCAATAGATCTGTTTTGGAAGAAGTACAACCAGAGTGCTCCTTGGAGGCCAAGATGGCTAGGCTTCATCTCTCATACTTTGGATACATTGTCCGGAGAGAACAGTCGCTGGAGAAGGATGTCATGCTGAGTAAGGTGGAGGGTCAGAGAAAAAGAGGAAGACCCCCAACGAGATGGATCAGCCAGGTGGCATCATTGATGGCGTCAAGTGTGGCGGCGGTAGTGAGGTTGGCCCAGGATCGGACATTGTTTTGTTCTGCTGTGCATGGGGTCGCTATGAGTCGGTTCCAACTCGATGGCACCTGACAACAGCAACAACAATGTTCCCCAGATTCACCCAGGCTGGGATATGTTTTATGGATTAATTATTCGTTGTTGTTGCATACTATTCCATTGTATGTATGTACCAAAATTTAACCTTTTTTCTGATTGTTGTTAGGTGCCATTAAGTTGATACCGAGTTATATCAACTGTATGCACAGCAGAACGAAACGCTGCTGGATCCTGGGCCAAGCTCACAATTGTTGCCACGCTTGAGCCCATTGATGCTGCCACTTTGCCAATCCATCCCGCTGGGGGGTCTTCCTCTTTTTCTCTGACCCTCCACCTTACCAAACATGATATCCTTCTCCAGCAACTGGTCCCTCCTAACAATATGTCCGAAGTATGAGAGACGAAGTTTGGCCATGCTGACCTCCAAGGAGCACTCTGGCTGCACTTCTTCCAACACAGACCTGTTGGTTCTTTTGGCAGTCCATGGCACTTTTAATATTTTAATGTTGCTATTATAAATAATGCAACAATGAACATGCATGTGCATATATCTGTCACAGTTTCTATTTCCCTAGGATATTCTCATATACCTAGGAATGGTATTGTTGAATTGTGTGATATTTCTGTTTCTAACTTTTTAAGGAAGTGTCATACTATTTTCCATAGTGGTAGTACCATTTTACAGTTCCACCAGCAGTGTATAAGAGTTCCAATCTCCCTACAACCTTGTCAACATTTATTGTTTTCTGTTTTTTAGATCAGTGGCATTACTGCCAAGGTGAGAATGGTATCTCATTGTAGTTTTGATTTGCATCTCTCTGATGCCTGACCCAAGCCATGGTATTTTCAATCACCTCTTAGGCATGTGAAAGTTGGGCAATCAGTATATTTGAATTAATCATGTTGGTGAAGAATACTGAAAATACCATGAACTTCTAGAAGAATGAATAAATCCGTCCTGGAAGAAGGGCAACCAGAATGTTTCTTAGAAGCCAGTATGGTGAAACGTCATCTCGTGTGCTTTGGACATATCATCAGGAGGGGCCAATCTCTGGAGAAGGACATCATGTTTGGAGAAGTGGAGGGTCAGAATAAAAGAGGAAGACCTCTAACAAGATGGATTGACACAGTGGAAGCCACAATGGGCTCAAACATAATAATTGTGATGATGGCACAGGGTTGGGCAGTGTTTCATTCTGCTGTGCATAGAATGACTCAATGGAACTGACTCAATGGCACCTAACGATGACGTTGGAACTGACTCAGTGGCACCTAACAGCAACAACAACAGTGGCTAATGATCACAAACATCTCTTCATGTGTTTGCTGGCTGCCTGAATGCCTTCTTTGGTGATGTGTCTGTTCGTGTCCTTGGCCCATCTTTAAATTGGATTGTTTGTCTTTCTGTTGTTGATATTTTGGAGTTTCCCATAAAACTTAAAGGTCAGATCCTTGTCAGCTGTGCTGTTCATGAATATTTTTCTCAGTCCATAGGCTCTCTTTCTTTACTCTTTTGATGAAGTTTTTTGATGAGTGTAAGTAATTAATTTTTAGGAGGTCACAGTTATTGAATTTATCTTATTACTTGTGTATTTTTATTTATGTGTGATATTCTATTTATGTCACAGATAAGATCTCCTAGCTCATAACAATAACAATTATATATATATGTGTGTGTGTGTGTTTATATGTGTGTACACATATATGCACGCACATACACACGTATACATGAATGCACACATACACACTTAGCTTTGTCCCAGTTTTTCTTCTATTAATGTTATAGTTTTATGTTTAAGACTTGGGTCTTTGATTTATTTTGAGTTTTTGAGTATGGTGTGAGGTATGAATGGCTTTTGTTTCCTTTCTCTGAAAATGGATATCCAGTTTTGTTAGCACTATTTGCTGAAGAGACTATCTCTTCCCCTACTTAATTGCCTTTGTCAAAGATCAACTGTCTAGAGGTGGATGGATTTGTTTCTGAATTCTCAATTCTGTTCCATTGGTCTATGGGCATGTCATTGTACTAGTATCAGGGTGTTGTCTGGCTATATAATAGGTTCTGAGGTCCGGAACTGTGAAGTCTTCTACTCTGTACTTCTTAAATAATTCTTTAGTTATCTGAGGCCTCATTCCTTTCCATTATTAGTTTTTGCATTTCGTTAAAGAATGTTGTGGGAATTTGGACAAGGATTTTCATTATATCTATAGATCACTTTGGGTAGTATTGACATTTTCACAGTATTTTATCTTTCTATCCACGAGCAAAGAAGCCCCGGTGGCCCTGTGAGTTAGGTGTTGGGCTGCTAACCCCAATGTCAGCATTTCATAATGCACCAGCTGTTCTGTGAGAGAGAGATGAGGCTGCCTGTTCCGATCAAGATTTATAATCTCAGAAACCCTATATAGGGTTGCTATGAATTAGAAATGACGCAGTGACAGTGGGTTGGTTTTGGTTTCATCCATGTGCAAGGATACCCTATCCATAAATGCTGTCGTTAGGTACTGTCGAGTCAATTCTGACTCATAGCAACCCTGTAGAGGTTTTCCGAGAAGTGGCTAGTGGGTTTGAACAGCCAACCTTGTCCTTCAAACCGACCTTGTGGTCCAGTGCATTATTCCACAGCACCATACCATACCATACCAGGACTCCTATCCATAAATAAAGAAGATCAAATAATTGATGCCTTTGATTTATGGTATTAACAAAGAATAATGAATGTACCATGGATTGTCAGAGGAATGAACAAATCTGTCTTGGATACATTACAGCCAGAATGGTCCTTAAGAACTACTCTAGAGAACCCACTTCAAAACCAGTGAAACTTGTGTGTGTGTGTGTAGGTGTGTGTGTGTGTGTGTGTATACATATCTATAGTTGTTTTTGATATTGCAATTCAAACTGACCTTGAGGTCGAGTGCTTAACTCTACGGCACAACACCAGGACACACACACATATACACACACTCTCTCTATATATGTATGTATGTGTGTGTGTGTATGTATATGTGTATATATATATATATATACATGTAGCGTAGTGGTTACGAATCGGGCTGCGAACCTTAAGGTCAGCGGTTCGAAACTACCAGCCGCTCCGCGGGAGAAAGATGAGGCTTTCTACTCCCGTAAAGATTTACACCCTTGGAAACCCTGTACAGGGTCGCTATGGGTCGGACCCGACTCGATGGCACTTAACAACAACAACAACATACATACACACACACACACATTGTACTTTGGATAATGTATATACATGGAGTCCTAGTGTGGTGCTGCGGGTTAATGCACTGTACTGCAATGTCGGTTTGAACCACAAGGTCAGTGGTTCAAATTAACCAGGTGCTCCTTGGAAACCCTATACAGGGTCACTATGAGTTAGAACCAACTAGACAGCACTTAACAATAACAATTTTATATATATGTGTGTTTATAAGTGTACACACATATACACACGCATATACACACACATACATGAATGTACACACACATGCATATACACACATACATATACATAGAGAAGTTTTTCTCAACGAAATAGCTCACAGTTGTAAAAGCGGGAGAATTCCAAGTCCAGGTCAGATGAACCATGATCAATCATGCAGGCCACTGAATCAAGTTCAAAGAACCAGGGGTTGGAGGATGACCCAGATGCAAGAGCCAGACCTAGCAGAAAGGCAAGCAAGCTTTGCCTGAGCGTCCATTATATTGGAAACAGGTCATACCCTCAAGGAAACATCCTTTCAATAGATGGGCTGCTCATAGTCAATCATCGTAGAGTTAACTATGCCTGCTCATAGGCAATCATCATGGAGTCAACTAGATTGTATTAAATCTCACCATGGGGACAACCACATCTTAACTACTAAGCTACTTGGAATCCTAGCCCAGTCCAGTTGACACAAAACCTTAACTATCACAGATGGTAAGACTTCATCTTAGGTACTTTGGTCATGTTATCAGGAGGAACCAACCCTGGAGAAGGACATTCGTTTGGTGAAGAAGAGAGTCATTGTAAAAGATGAAACTCCTCAGTGAGGTGGATTGACACAGTAGCTGCAACAATGGGCTCAAATATGGTAATAACTAGGAGGAGGATGCAGGACTAGACAGTTTCATTCGTTTGTATATAGTATTGCCATGAGTCAGAACTGGCTAGTGTCACAACCACAACAATACCATCTATGAGCATGGCATGGGTTTCCTTTTACGTATGTCTCCTTTGGTTTCTCGAAGTAGTATTTCTTTTCGTTTTCACTGTATAATTCTTTTACATCCCTAGTTAGATTTATTCCTAGGTATTTTCTATTTTATTTGATTCTTTGGGGAGGGGGTTATGATTTGCTTTTCAGATTTTTCTTTGTTAGATCTTGTACTTTGCTGAATTCTGTTAGTTTTGGTAACTTTCTTGTAGAATCGCTAGGATTTTCAATGTATAGGATTATGTTCTCTGCAAATAGGGATAGTTTTACTTCTCCCTAACCAATTCTTATTGTTGGTAAGTGCTGTCAAGTTAGATGCCCTTTATTTCTCAAGAGGAATACTTTCATTCTCTCTCCATTATGCTAGGGGTTGTCTTTGTGTATGTGGCCTTAATTATATTGAAGAATTTCCCTTCCCTTCCTATTTTGCTGAGAGTTTTTTATCAGGAAAAGGTAAAGGATTTTTTTTTTTCTTCCCCCAAAGCTTTTTCTGCATTGATTTAGATGACCATATGATTCTTTTCCTTTCTAATGTGGCAAATTGTAGGCACTGTAGGATAAGTACTAGATTGCAAGGTTGATGCTTCAAACTTACCAGCCACTCCCCAGAAACCCCATACAGGGTTGCTATGAGTCAAAACAGACACAAAAGAATTTAACAATGACAATTATTATTACAGAGTACTAGTGTGGTGTTATAGTATAAATGCTGGACTTCTAACCACAAGATTGGAGGTTCAAACCCAGCAGCAGCTCCTTGGAAATCCTATATAGGGTTGCTGTGAGTGAGAATAGACTCAATGGCACTTAACAACAACACTGTTATGGAGGATTTCTGATGTGGTGCTCTAGGATAAGTACTGGACTGCTAACCTTAAGGTCAGTGGGTCAAAACCACCAGCTGCTCCTAGGAAGCCCTATACAGGGTTGCTATGATGGAACCAACTCCACGGCAACAACACTACTCTGGAACTGTCTGTTTGCCTTTTCAATGCTGCTAGAATTTGTTTTTATGTATTTTGGAGCTCTGTTGTTGGATGCATAGCCACAGCCCAAACCTGCACAGCAGCACTGTGGAAGAAAGCTCTGGGGATCAGTTTCCATACAGATTTCTGCCAAAAAATCTCTATGAAACAGCTCTAACCTAGAACACATGGCATCACAAAATGAACTCAGTGGCAACAATTTGTTTGTTTTGAAAAATTGATGCCTTGGATAAAAAAGTAAGCTGATGGAGGACTTGTCACCAATTTAAGGAGTATAAATGTCAAATATCCTTGGAAGTATATAAAGAGATTCATCTTATTTAGCTGGAGGGCAAAAAACACGGAGGTTCAGGTCTAGGTCTTAATTTAAGTGTTGCAGAGCTTCAGAGAAAGTTGGATTTTCAACCGTGGCAAATCAGCTATGTCAAAGTAAGGGTGCTGATTGGGAAGGTGTGGACTCTGAGGCTTTGGATAAAGGCACATGTGTCAATGCACTGTCAAATCTTGACTTCTGAGAGTCCCTTGAATTCCATCTTGTTGCAATCCAGTGATTTTCCCTTGCTGGAAGATGTTATAGATATTCCTGCCTTGCAGGAAAACATGTACTTTCTCTCAGAGTTCACCCACACTTTCCCTCCTGGATACCAGACCCATAACTAAAGTCAGTTATAACAGACACATGCTGTACCTTTTAAAGGAGGAGAGGGATTGTAAACCAAAGTAGCTACAGGCCTAGTCAGCAATATAGTAGGAACGGGCCCCAGAGCAGTATATATGGGACTGGACCCTGAGAGTGCTCCATCAAGGGGGCACAACATAAAGTTTAATAAATGAGACGACTAGAGCTCTGGTAGCGTAGTGATTATGAATCAGGCTGCGAACCGCAAGGTCAGCAGTTTGAAACTACCAGATGTTCCACGGGAGAAAGATGAGGCGTTCTGCTCCCGTAAAGATTTACAGCCTCAGAAACCCTGTGCAGGGTCGCTGTGAGTCGGAACCAACTCCACGGCACATAACAATAACAACAACATGGCGGAATCACCCATAATATAGGACTCTCTCCTTCAAGGATACTAGGAGACAGTGCTCACATGCTACATGGATGACTCTTGGAAGATTTGGAAAAGTTATCCACACAGAATGAAGTAGAAACATAAGAAATTCCATGGGGTAGAGAAAGGAATCCAAAGTCTTCAGAATTTCTGCAACGCCAGAAAACCCACAAAGCAAACATTTTCTGCAGGAAGGCTTAGAGGACACTCCACTTGCCAAGGTAATAAGGAATGTGCTGGTGAGAACCTTAGTGGCTGTCCTGTTCATACCAGGGTTGACAGTAGCAGATGCTATAATAAAACAGGCAGACCTGGTATGGTGCTGGAGGATTAACACTTGACAATAAGGTCGCTTTGAACCACATGGTCAGCAGTTCAAACTTCACCACCCACTCCTTGGAAATCCTATATAGGGCTCCTGTGAGTCAAACTGACTCAGCAGCACTTAACAACTTTATGGCAAAGGTGCTGATAAGATCTGGAAATAGTAGAGCATAGAGCACAGGCCTCAACAATTTACTGTCAGGAACAAACTGGATGAATGTACTTTAATGAGCAGCAAGGTCAGAAATGGACAACCAAGAGGTTCTGACCTACAGCGACTATGAAGATGGTTAATAGAACATGGTGTTCTTAAGAGTAAAGTGGGTGTAAAGCCAACATTGTTGTTGTTGTTGTTGTTAAGTGCCGTCAAGTCGGTTCCGACCCATAGCGACCCTGTACAGGGTTTCCGAGGGTGTAAATCCTTACGGGAATAGAAAGCCTCATCTTTAGTGTTGTTTAATTGATTCAAAAATAGGTGGGCAGTTTCTTCCATTAAAAAAATCATGATCCCGTGCCCAGTTTCCATTCCTGAGCCTGCTTTCATGTCGGACATCATGGCAAGAATATTCTGTAAGGTTTCCTAAAACACTCCCCTAAATGGATTTGAAACATCTGTTTATGTAATGTTGTAGAAAGGGGAATACGCAAATATTTTGTGTAATGTTGGATCAGGATTAGTTGACATTGATACTCGAGGACTAGAAGTATCAGCATGACCCTCTTCTTAGGAGTAGGGAAAGATAATGAATGGAGTCCTAGTTTAGGTATAGCTCACAGTGGTCTACAGTATCCTTGGGTTCACCTAGTGTTCATTCCAGTAGTCCAAAAATACATAATTAGGTTTACATAGTAGTTGGAAGAACCTCAAATGGTTCCTTGGTTTATTAACTAAGAGTTATATTATCGTGGGAAGATTGACCAAGAGCAAGCCTTCAAATCACTCACTATTCCTCATCCCCAGTCAAGTTAGTAAAACAAAAACAGTATTGCATTATGGAGGAATGGCAGAACTTAGTAACATACTTAGAGGCTCAAAGGATGCAGGAGTGGTGCTCCTCATCATAGCTACCTTAATTTACTAATCTGGCTCCTACAAAACCATAAAGATGCTTGGGAATGACAGTCAATCAAATAATAATTCCAACTGCAGCTGATGGTATAGATAAAGGTATTTTTATCAGAATGTATTAACATAGCTACTATGTGACCACTGATATAGCAAATGAATTTGTTTTCATTCGTATAATGAATGAGGATTAAAAGCAGTTTGCATTCATGTGGAACAGACAATTGTACTAATTTAGTCTTGCCTCATATTACATTAACCTTCTTATCCTATGTCATAATAGAGTGTGAAGATACCTGGATCATTCAGATGTTCTGTAGAGCATCACATTGGTTCAATCTATCAATGACATTTTGTTAAACAGAAAGGATGAGTGATAGTAACAGATATGTTCAATGTTTTTGTTGTTGTTGCGGTATTGTTAGATGCAATCCAGTTGGCTCTGATTCATAGCAACCCTATGGAGAATGAAACATTGCATGGTCCTGTGGCATCCTCACAATTGCTGCAATACTAGAGCCCACTGATGCTGCCACTGTGCCAATTCATCTTATTGGGGGTCTTCTTTTTCTCTGACTTTTCACTTTACCAAGTATGATGTCCTTTTCCAGGATTGGTCCCTTCTGATAACAGTGTATGAAATATGAGAAACGAACTCTCGCCATCCTGTCTTCCAACACAGATTTTTGTTGTTGTTGTCCTGACAGTCCATTGTAATTATAATATTCATCTCTAACATGATAACTCAAATGCATCAGTTCTTCTGTGGTCTTCTTTATACATTGTACAAACTTCACATGCATATGAGGCGATTGAAAATACCATGATTAGGGTCAGGTGCACCTTAATCCTCAAACTGCTGATATATTTCCTTTAGAGCACTTTTAAAAGCTCTTGTGTGGCTCATTTACCTAATGAATACATAGTTTGATTTCTTCACTGATGATTCCATGAGTGTTGATTGTGGATCCAAGCAAAATAAAGTCTTTGACAACTTCATTCTTTTTTTGCATTTATCATGATGTTATTGATTGATCCAGTTGTGAGGATACTGATTTCCTTTACATGGAGGTGTAATCAATACTGTAGGCTGTGTTTTTTGTTCTTCATCAGTAAGTACTTTTAAGTCCTCTCTGCTTCCAGCAAGCAAGGTTGTATCATCTGCATATTGCAGGTTGTCTTACTTCAATCCTAAGATGCATATTTTCTACTGAGTGGGAGATAAATAATTACAAAGATTCAGGGGTCTGCTATATCAGTAGGGTTTTGGGGAATTCAGTGGTCTGGGCCATGTTGAGGCATTTCTTCAAAGCAAGTAAAGAATTGCTGCATCTGCATCCTTTACCACGAAGAAAGAAACATAGGACCAAGAAATTTGGAAGATAGCTACCTTGCCAGTGGAATAGAAGAGAGGCATATATGTGCCTGTGTCAAAGAAAGGAGATTCAACAGAATGCAGAAATTATAGAACAATGATATCTATAGAAATTATAGAACAATGATATGATATCTATAATTATATATCATTGTTCTATAATTTTTGCATTCCTCAGAATCTTGCTGTAATTATACATTAGTAATCAGATCATGAAATGTATGAAGTATGAATATAGGAAAATTGGAAGTTGCCAAAAATTAAATGGAATAAATAAAGATCAATATCCTAGGTATCAGTGAGCTGAAAATGTCTGGTATTGGCCATTTTGATTCTGGTGATCATGTATTTTACTATGTCGGGAATGGCAAATTGAAGAGAAATGGCATTGCTTTCATCACCAAAAAGAACATTTCAAGATCTGTCTTGAAATATAATGCTATCTGCGATAGGATAATATTTATACACCTACAAAGATGACCACTTAAAATCACTGTAATTCAAATTTGCGCAAAACCCACTAAAGCCAGTGATGATGAAATTGCAGAATTCTACCAACTTTTTCAGTCTAAAACTGATCAACCATCCAATGAGGATGGATTGATAGTTACTGGTGATTGGAATGCAAAGGTTGGAAACAGACAGGAAGAGTCAGTAATTGGAAAATATGACTTAAGGTGATAGAAGCAATGCTGGAGATCACATGATAGACATATTGCATTTGGCAGTCTGCATAAGACCTCTTTGAAGTGTTCAAGAGCAAAGATGGCAGTTTGAGGACTAAGGTGCGCCCGGCCCAAGCCATGGTATTTTCAGTAGCCTCATATGCATGTGAAAGTCGTACAGTGAATAAGGAAGACCATAGAAGAATTGATGCATTTCAGTTATGGTGTTACAGAAGAATATTAAAATTCCAATCATACCAATACCTAAGCTAGTCTCTGATTCATTGGCAATTGCTTTGGATCTTTGAGAAGGATGAGTCTAGTTAAATTGCTAGTCAGATCCCATTGCAAGTCTCAGGAACTGATTCAGGTATTTTTATGATACTGACATTTGGCTGAGTTGAAAAGGACATGAAAAAAGTAGACTGTAGACTTGTGTGGTAATAAGCATTAACCTAAAATCAGAGCTGTTGTGGTTGGGGCTTTGTGGAAAAAAAAATGTTCGTATCGAAGTTTAAAGTGAGAATGTAGAAATTATCAAACAATATCATTAATATCACATGCAAGTAAAATTTTACTGAAGACGATTCAAAAATTGTTAACAGCAGTATATCCTCAGAGAGCTGCCAGAAATTCAAGCTGGATTCAGAAGGGAACATGGAAGAAGGGATATCATTGCTGATGTCAGATGGATCTTGTGGTTGAAAGAAGAAAATACCAGAAAGATGTTTACATGTACTTTATTGTCTTTATAAAGGTATTCAACTATGTGGATCATGAGAAGTTATGGATAACGCTGAAAAGAATGGCAATTCCAGAACTCTTTAATTGTGCTTATGAGGAGCCTGTATATAGACCAAGAGGCAGTTGTGTGAACAGAGCAGGGGGATACTGAATGGTTTAAAATCAGGAAAGTTGTGCACCTCAGTTGTATCCTTTCACTATACTTATTGAATCTTTCGGCATCTAGATTAGAGGAGGGCTCATTAACAACTTGGTGTTGCCATAGGATAAGCATTGGACTGCTAGCATAGGTTGGTGGTTCAAACCCACCAGCCACTTCTCAGAAGCCCTATACAAGGTCACTATGAGTTGGAACTGACTGGAAGGCACTTACCAACATTACCAACCTGTGATATGCAGATGACACAACGTCTTATTTGCCTCATATGCCTGTGAAAGCTGAACAAAGAATAAGGAAGACCTGAAATGCCTTTGAATCATGGTGTTGTACATGAAGTAGCTCCACAACTCCTGTCAGTTTGTCTTAGTGTGGTGGCTTGTGTGTTGCTCTGATGCTGGAAGCTGTATCACCAGAATTTTAAATACCAGCAAGGTCACCCATAGCCGACCGTTTCCAGCAGAGATTTCAGACTAAGACAGACTAACAAGAAGAGACGGACTACTTCTTAATGGTTAACCACTGAAAACCTTCTGAGCATCAGTGGAATCCTGTCAGATATAGTGCCAGATGATTCCCTCATGTTGAAAGGCACTCAGAAAACTGGGGGAAAGCTGCCTCTTTAAAGTTGACTTTAATGACATGGATGGAGACCTTTATTGCTGATGGCTTACAACTCATTAAGGAAGATAAGTTCTGGTGTGGCACTAGAGGACAGACACTGGGCTGCTAGCCACAAGGTTGCTGCCTGCACACACTCATTAATAATAGGAACATAGAATGTAGAAAGTATGAACCTAGGAAATTTGGAAGTTGTCAAAAATTAAATGGAATACATAAAGATTGATATCCTAGGCATTAGTAAGCTGAAATGTCCAGGTGTTGGCCATGTTGAAGCAGACAATCATATGGTTCACTATGCCTAGAACAACAAATTGTAGGGTGATGGCATAATATGGATCATCAAAAAGAGCATTTCAAGATATACTTTGAAGTACAATGCTGTCTGTGATAGATTTCTAAGGAAGACTAGTCCTGGTATGGCGCTATAGGCTAAGCACTGAACTGCTAACCATAAGGTTGGCAGTTCAAACCCATGGAGAAACACTATGCAGGGTTGTTATGAGTCAGAACTGACTCAATAGCACTTAACAATGTAACAACAACACAAGGAAGACCAGATATTAGGACTGTTATTCAAAGTAACACACCAACCACTAAAGCAAAGCCAAAGATGATGAAATTGAAATATTCTACCAAATTATTCATTCTGAAATTGAACAAACATGCATTGAATATTACTAGTGATGGGAGTGAGAAAATTGGAAACGAGAGAAAGGATCAGTAGTAGAAAATAAGGCTGGGAATCTCATGATAGAGTTTTATGAAAGCAACTTATTCATTACAAATACCTTGTATCAAGAACATAAAAGACAAATATAGACATGAACCTCACCTCTGTGGAATACAGAGGAATCAATTTGACTATATCTGTGGTACAGACCATCAATTGCTCATATGCAAGTTCGGGCTGAAACTGAAGAAAATTAAAACAAATGTGTGAGAGCCAAAATATGACTTTGAATATATCCTACCTGAATTTAGAGATGATTTCAAGAACAAATTTGGTGCATTAGACATTAATGACCAAAGACGAAGAGTTGTGGGATGACATCAGGGACATTATACAGGAAAAAAGCAAAAGGTCATTAAAAGACAGGAAAGAAAGAAAAGATCAAAGTGGATGTTAGAAGAGAGCGAAATTTGCTCTTGAATGTAGTTGCTAAAGTTACTGGAAGAAATGAGGCAAAGAGCTGAACAGAAAATTTCAAAGGGCAATTGATAAGACAGCTTCAAATATTAAAATGAAATGTGCAAAGACTTGAAGTTAGAAAACAAAAAGTGAAGCATATGCTCAAAATTTTGCAACCAGAAAGAAATGAAGAAAAAAAAATCAAGCCTTGGATTGAAATATTGAAGGATTCTATGGGCAAAATATTGAATAACACAGGGCTTCCTGTGGGATACACAGAGTCGCTGCACCGAAAAGAAGTGGCCAGTGTTCAACCATTTCAAGAGGTACCATATGATGAAGAACCAATGGTATGGGAGGAAAAAGTCCAAGCTGCAATGAAGGCACTGGCAAAAAACAAGTCTTCAGGTAGTGATGGAACACAAAATGAAATCTTTCAACAAACTGAAACACCACTGTGTTTCACTCATCTGTGCCAAGAAATTTGGAAGACAGCTACCTGGCCAACCAACTGGAAGGCATCCATATTTGTACCCATTCCAATAAAAAGTGACGTAACAGAATGCAGACATTATTGTCAATATTAATATCACATGCAAGAGAAAGGTGGCAAGATGGCAGACTAGGAAGTAAAGTTATACAGCCCCTCTATTGAAAAGATAATGGAAAACCAAATGAAACAGATGCAGATGATAGTCCTGGAACCCTGTGTTTCAGATATTTGAATGCTTAGTAATGAGAAAAAGCTGAACAGATGTGGCCAAAAATATGAGACAGACAGGTGACCTGTGCCAGTTGATCAGACGTAGTGTGATAATCTTAAGATTTTGTGAGCAGTTTCAGCTATCAAACACCATTTTGACATTACAGAAACATTTATCAGTGACTTGCAGAGGTAAAGGCATGATTTTTTTCTTGTTCCCTATGCTCCCCTGGTGACCAGAGGTGTGGCTGGCCCCACTCACATACACCCCCAATGAAGCTCCCGCTCTCCCAGTGGTTGGAGCCACATGGAGGTGAGCACCACAGTTGTGTGAATTCCATCAAAGTGAGTGGGGAGATACCTGTATCAATCCCAGTACGTGGATTCAGGTGAGCCCTGCTCTAAACCTGCAGAGTTGGCCCTGGCCAGCCTTGGACTAGCCTTAACTGGGCGAAGCAGCTAAACAGATGTGTGTGGGGAAAAGGAGACAGGTGATCTGTGCTTACTGCCCTGCACGGTGTGACCATCTTGAACTTTTGAGGGCAAGATGGCAATTAGTGGCACAGAGGCATACTGATTACTGATGGAGAGAAAGGTGTAAGACTTCTTCTTGTATCCAACATTACCCTGATGACCAGAGGTGTCACCAGCTCCCATCCACATACACTCCCAAAGATCTGGCTCTTCAGGCAGTCAGAGGCATATCAAAGTGAGTGGGGAGCTAGCAACACTAACCCTGGCCCCTGGAATCGGTTGTGACCTGCTCCAGCCATGCATAACTGGTTCTGGCTAGTCAGAACTAGCTGATCTCTTGGATGGAAATATCTAAAGTCTTCAACTATTTTGGGATCTGCACAAACATCTTCCAGATTAGGTGCCCAGAACAGAAAACACCTCTAGCCCCATAGGAACTCCATCTAGGATCATAGCTCCACCCTCTTATCCCTTGACTAGCAAGAAACCTCAGACTTTTCTCCTCTCTGGGTATGGCACCTGCCCTAGATTTTCGTTTCATTGTTTTTGTGTGTTTTGTCTTTCTCTTCTTCACCTACCCTTGAATTTTATTTATTCTATCTCCACTTTTATTTTTCTTCTTTTTTTTCTGCTTTTCTTTCCCAGCCACTGCTGCTGATTTCTTTTTTTTTTTTTTAATTTTATAACTACTCTCTGATCTCTCCCTTTTACTCATCCCTTTCCCTGATTGTGTTTAATTATTTTCCTTTCATTTCCCTCCCCCCTCCATGGATTCTAAACTTATTTTTCCTCTCTTTTTGATTTCTGTATTTTTATTTTTTTTTCGTTGTTTACTATTTTGTTTTTTTCTATTTTTGTACTGTTTGTTTTTTCATTTTTTACTATTTTTATTTCTGTTTGCTTGTTTTCTTTCTCTCTTGTGTGTGTGTTTTCTCTTCTTGCCTCGCCCAACAGGCGACAGCAACCATGCCCATACAGCACAGCCACAACCATACCTTCTACATTCCCCACCCAGTGGGCAAGAGCCAATACCACATGCTATATACACTAGATCATCAACAGCAACCAACATCAGTCAAACCCATCCTAAACGGAGTGAACAAATGCAAACAGAAGAGTGCAAATCTCCCAATCACACCCACCGGGAGGCAGTTGGTGAGTGTGTAAGAATATAACAACATGCAATCACCAATTTAATATCTCCAAATGATTGACTCATCACTTGTATATCAGGTTGTTGTACTGTGGTGGCTTGCATATTGCTGTGATTATGGAAGCTATGGCACTGATATTTTAAATGCTTGCAGGGTCACCCAAGGAAGACAGGTTTCAGCTGAGCTTCCAGACAAAGACTAGGTAGGAGAAAAGACAGACTATTTCTGAATACATAGTCACTGAAAACCTTATGAATAGCAATGGAACCCTGCTAGTACCAGAATATTGAATACTGAAAAATGATGAAGAGGACAAGAATATCATTAGATAATAGTACCAGAAGATGAGTCCCTCAGGTTGGAAGTTACTAAAATACAACTGGGGAGACTTGCCTTCTCAAAGGAGAGTTGACCGTGATGCCATGAATGGAGTAAAGCCTTTGGGACTTTTGTTAGCTGATGGGCCAAAACTGAAAATGAAGACGAACAGCTATAAAGACCCATTAATAATCAGAACAGGGAATGTACGAAATATGAATCTAGGAAAATTAAAAATTGGCAGAAATGAAGTGGAACAAGTACACATCAATACCCTAGGCATTAGTGAGCTGAAATGGACTGATATTGGCCATTCTGAATCTGCCAATCACATGATTTACTATGCCAGGAATGACAAATTGAAGAATGGGGCTGTATTTATCATCATAAAGAACATATCAAGATCTGTTGAAGTAAACATTGTCTGTGATGGGATAATATTTATACACCTACAAGGAAGACCAGTTAATATAATTCAAATTTATTATTCAAATTTATGCAACAATCACTAAAGTCAATGATGATGAAGAATTCTACCAAATTCTTCAGTCTGAAGTTGATC
>NW_006408813.1:387188-388570 GCF_000296735.1 Chrysochloris asiatica | reverse complement strand
CTCATATACAAGTTCAGGGTGAAGCTGAAGAAAATTAAAATACATCCACAAGAGTGAAAAGATGATTTTGAACATATCCCACCTGAATCTAGAGATCATTTGAAGAACAGATTTGAGGCATTAAACACTAAAGACTGAAGACCAGAGGAGTTGTGAGATGACATCAAGAACATCATCCAGGAAGAAAGCAAAAGGTCATTAAGCAAACAAGAAAGAGGGAAAAGACCAAAATGGATGTCAGAGGAGATTCTGAAACTTGCTCTCCAGTGTAGAGCTGCAGAAGCGAATGGGAGAAATGAGGTAAAAGAGCTGAATAGAAATTTTCAAAGGCCAGCTCAAGAAGACAAAGACAAGTATTATTTTAAAAAATGTGCAAAGACCTGGAGATAGAAAACCAAGAGAAGAACATGCTCAGCAATTCTCAAGCTGAGGGAACTGAATTAAAAATTCAAGCCTCAACTTGAAATATTGAAGTTTTTTTTGGGTAAAATATTGCATGATGCAGAAAGCATCAAAGGAAGGTAGAAGGAATGAACAGTCACTGTACCAAAAGAAATGGTCAAACCAGAGATAGAGGCAGAGATGAGGACGTGGAGAGAGGGAGCAGCTGAGGACTCTGGACTCATGAAAAGAGTGATTGGGTGCTGGCAGCCAGGAGGCAGCCTTGCAGAATATGCCCTTTTGTTTAAATTATTATATATTCCTGAGTGTTTTTGTATATACCCCTCCCCCAAAACAAAACAAAGCATAGGGAATTGAAGCAAATACTGTTGAATGATGATGCATGGAGGAGATTGTAATCACTGCAATGAAACGATGGTGTAAAGCCGATGTTCTCCCATGTAAACTATAAAAACTTTTTTTTTTTTTTAAAGGAAATGGTCAATATTCAGCCATTTCATGAGGTAGCATATGTTCAACAGCTGATACTGAAAGAAGTTCAAGGTGCATTGAAAGCATTGGCAAAGAACAAGGCTCAGTGGATTGATGGAATACAAATTGAAATGTTTAAACACACTGATGAAGCGCTGGAGGCACTGACATCTATGCCATGAAATTTGGAAGACAGCTGCCTGGTCAACCTACTGGACAAGATCCATAGTTCTGCCCTTTCCAAAGAGAGGTGACCCAATGGAATTCTAAAATCATTGGACAATATTGTTAATATATCATATAAGTAAAGTTTTTCTAAAAATAATTTTTAAAACTGCTGCAACCCTACATTGACAGAGAAATGCCAAAGGCTCAAGCTGGATTCAGACAAGGACCTGGAATGAGGGATATCATTGCTGAGGCCAGATGGATCTTTACTGAAAACAGAGAATACCAGAAAGATGTTTATCTGTGCTTTATTGACTATGCACAGGCTTTTGATTGTGTGG
>NW_006408813.1:384373-385597 GCF_000296735.1 Chrysochloris asiatica | reverse complement strand
TGGGCAGTATATTAAAGGGCAAAGGAGTAGATTGGAATCAATGGAAGCCTAAATTAATGCTCTTGAAGGATAAATCTCTCAGTACTAGATTCTACTGTGTTGGTCTTTCATATAGTCAGGTAAGAAAATACTACAATAGGAAAATGGTTCAACCACTGTGGAAAACGGTATAGTGCTTCCTCAGAATGTTGGAAATAGAAATACCCTAAGATCCAGAACTCTCTCTACTTGGTATATATCCACAAGAAATAAGAGACATAACATGAGTAGATATATGCACACCAATGTTCATGCAGTACTATTCAAAATAGCAAAACGATGCCCATCGATGGACGAATGGATAAACTCTGGTGCATACACACAATGGAATACTATGTAACATTGAAGAATAATGATAATGGTGTGAAACACCTCATAACATGGATGAACCTGGAGGATATTATGCTGAGTGACAATTAATAAATCACACAACAACAAATATTGTATGAGATCACTATTATAAAAACGTAAGAAAAGGTTTTCATGCTAAAAGAAATATTCTTTGATGGTTACCAGGGGTGGGAGGGAAGAGAAAGTAATTCACTGACTACAGGGAAGACGTATGTTAGCTTGGGCAATGGGGAAGGCAATACACAAGAAAGGGAGATTGACAGAATGATGAAGCCAGGTAAAGACACAGGATGGTAGGCAAGGAGTAAAGGGGCTAGAGGTAAATAGTGGTAGACACATAACTCTGGGACAACAGTGTTTGCGGTTAGATACAGGGACAGACATACATGCTGAATGGGTGTTGGAGGGAGAGTGGGAGTACATTCACAAATATATAAGGGTTTGAAAGAGAATATTTGCACATGGGCATTTACCTTTGCTGCAAACACACCTATAAACGTGGTGGAGCATGTTAAGTGCCATCGCGTAGGTATAGGGTTTCCAAAGAGTGGCTGATGAGTTTGAACTGCCAACCTTGTGGTTCAAATCAACCCTGAGGCCCTGTGCTTATCTCCAGTACCATACCAGAACTCCATAAATGTGATAAAAATTTCTTAAATATTATGTATCTTAAGGCAATGAGTTCCAGGGCCTTGGGGGTTCAGGACCATAGTCTCGTGGGACGCCGTGATCAGTTGTTCATGTCCACAAAGACATTGTTTGCATCCTTTTTTCCTGAGTAGCAACTGGCATCTTAAAAGCTCATGAAAGGCCATGTAAGATGCAACAAATTAG
>NW_006408813.1:352765-383978 GCF_000296735.1 Chrysochloris asiatica | reverse complement strand
GGGGGGTGAGGAACAACACTGGTAAGGTATGCTCATCATGTAATGGCTAGTTATTCAAGATCAAAAGGGCAACGTTAACCTAAGGACAAAGTTGAGAAGGGATGGGAAGGAGGGTGGACTGGAAATAGGAACCCCAGGGAGCGGAAGTGGGAGAACTGTTGTTACATGGAAGGGGATTGTAATCATTGAGATGAAACAAAGGGTATGATTTATTGACTGTAAAATGCATCAGCTATCATCTTGGTAAGCAATCACTTAATTCACAATATAAATTTTTTTAAAATGTCAAGCTAATATTTTGCTGAAAAAAAAATTAAAAATCAAGTCAGTAGTATATCAATAGGGAGCTGCTATAAATTCAATCTGGACTCAGAAGAGGACATGGAAGGAGCTATATCATTGCTGATATCAGTCAGATGGACCTTGGCTGATCCAAGCCATGGTATTTTCAGTCACTTCGTATGCATGTGAAAGTTGGACAATCAATAAGGAAGACATAGAAGAATCGATGCATTGGAATTATGGTGTTGGAGAAGAATATTAAAAACACCATGAATTGCCAGAAGCACGAACAAATCTGTCTTGGAAGAACTACAGCCAGAGAGCTTATTAGAAGTGAGGATGGCAAGACTTTATCTTTTGGATTTGGGGCATGTTGTCAGGAAGGACCAGTCCCTGGAGAAGGACATTATGTTTGGGAAAGTGGAAGGTAAGTGAGAAAGCGGAAGGACCCCAAGGAGATGGATTGGCACAGAGGCAGCTACAATGGGCTCAAAAGTAAGGACTGTGAAGATGCTGCAGAACTGAGTAGTGGTTCATTTTGTTGTGTGTGGGGTTGAACTGACTTGCAGCTATCTAACAACAGAGTTTAGCTATGAATCAGAACGGACTCTGGCAGGCACCTAACAACAAAAAGTATAAAGTTGGTGGTCTGACAGCTTTTTAAAAATATATTTTATTATTTAATGTAATTTTTAAAGAACAACTTGCTCTTGGCTTCAAGGACAATGTTTCCATGTTTCTTTTATTCTGACAACAATAAAATAATGGCTTTCTTGTGAGACATGCCCTGAAACTTGCTGGATGAATTAACCAAATTACATGAAACTTTGCTGTCTTGTTTTAGCACTCTTTACAATGCATATAAAAGCAAGAGGAGACATGGTAGTACAGTAGGTTAAGGGTTGAGTTGCTCACTGCAAGGTTGGCAGTTCAAATTCACGAGCTGCTCCCTTAAAGTGTTCCGGTGTCCGAGACCCTATGGAACAGTCCTACTTTGTCTTAGGGGGGCAATAGCAGTGGGTTTTTGGTTTTACAATGAGTATCATAACAGAGTGGCAAAGGACTTTGTGAATGCTTATAGAGAATTTTCACTTCCAAAAGAAGACGAGTATAAATACCAAAACTATCATAAACTGAAGATTCTAAAACAAATAATGGAGAGATCTGCAGATAATGTAACATTATCTAGACCCAGAACACAACTCTTTATATGTATATGTGGCTTTACAGATTTTCATACATATTCACATAACAATTGACAATGTGAACGCTATTAATCCCCTTTTTACAAATGAGAGCTGAAGCTTAGAGAATTCTTACTCAGTGTCTCCTGAGTAATGACAGAACTGGGACCCTGGGTTTTCTGATGAGAAAGTTCAGAGATCTTGATACTAAAACTGCATTGTGAAATGTAAGGAGAAAATATGAGTCAGTGAAAGTTACAGGAAACAGTAAGGAAAAAGAAAACATTCAAATATTTTCAGAACCATCCATCTAGATACTTTTCTAAATTTTTACTGACATAAACATTGATTTGATCATCCTACATTTTTTTTTTCCCCTGGGGAATCTAAGGCAACACAGAAATAATATGTATTGTGAGCCCACTATGTGTCAGGTACTGACAGTGTTCCACTGCTATTCATAAGGTTTTCAGTGAATAAATATTCAGAAATACTCCATGTCACCTGCTTCCTAGTCTAGCTTCATCTGGAAGCTCAGCTGAAACCTACCACTTTGGGTTGTTCTGCTGGTATTTAAAATACCTGTGGCACAGTTTCCAGCATCACAGCACCAAGCAAGCCACCACAGAATGACAAACTGACAGATCAGTGTTGAAGAACAAAGATGTCAGTTTGAGGACTAACATGTGCCTGACTATGGTATTTTCAGTCACCTCATATGCATGCGAAAGTCGGACAGTGAATAAGGAAGGCCATAGAAGAATTGATGCCTATGAGTTGTGGTGTTGGAGGAGAATATTGAAAGTGCCATGGGCTGCCAAAAGAACAAACAGATCTGTGTTGGAAGAAGTGCAGCCAGAGTGCTCCTTGGAGGCCAGGATGGCCAAACTTTGTCTCTTGTACTTCGGACATATTGTCAGGAGGGACCAGTCACTGGAGAAGAGTATCATGTTTGGTAAGGTGGAGGGCCAGAGAAAAAGAGGAAGACCCCCAATGAGATGGATTGACCAAATGGTAACATCGATGGACTCAAGCGTGGCAACAGTAGTGAAGTTGGCCCAGGATCGGGCAGTGTTTCGTTCTGCTGTGCAGTGAGGTCGCTATGGGTCGGTACTGAGTTGATGACATCTAACAATAACACTATGCATCAGGAGATCCTGGGAAGCACAAACATGCTCAACTACTAGCTGAAAGGTTGGCAGTTTGAACCCACCCAGAGGATCCAAACATACCTGGTGATCTGCTTCTGAAAGGTCACAGCCTTGAAAACCTGATGGAGTACTTTCAGTCTGCACACGTGGGGCCACCGCATCTGATCCCAACTATGTGCCCAAAACTGCAAGGTGCTTTACAGAATTCATTTAATCCTCACAGCTGTTCTATTATTTTCCAGATGAGGAAACAGAGGTTCAGAGAGGTTCCATGTAAGCTGTGAAACTCTGACCAAATTTCCATAGCTTATAAACTGCAGCATTGGGCTTTCAACCCAAGTTGTCTGACTTCCAAGGCCCTGTTACAGCCATCAGTCAGTTAAGCCAGAAACATTTAAGTGGTACCAATGATGAGCTTAGTCTTGTGAGAATCTATACAGGAAATATAAAATTGGATCCCTGGCCTCAGTATTGACAAACCTATGTGGAGCAATTATTAAATTGTGTGGTATGGACTTGTGCTATTCAAAGTATGATCCCTCAATCAGCAGTGTTTGCATCAACGAGGAGTCCAATAGTAAAGTAGAATATCAGGCCCCCAGCCCAGGTCTACTGAATTAGAACCTGGATTTTAATAAGATCATCACATAGCTCCTATGTAAAGTTAACAAATGTATTGTCTAGATCATCAGTAGTATAGGGAGTAAGTGGGTTTCTGGTGTGGCGCTGCACGATCAGCATGGGTCTGTGAATCACAAGGTCAGCTGTTGAAATCCACCAGTTGCTCCTCTGAAGCCCTGCTATGAATCGGCACCAACTCAACAGCACTTAACAACAAAACAACAAACATAGGGAGCAGACAGGAATGGTGTCAAAGAAGAGATGACTGGACTTTGAAGGCAGAGGGGGATAGGATTCTCTTTATAGACTTCAGGATTTCTGGTGGTGCTGTAGTATAAGCACTGGACTGCTAACCATAAGGTCATCAGTTCAAACCCACCAGTCTCCGTGGGAGAAAGATGTGGCTGTCTGCTCTTGAAAAGATTTACGGTCTCAGAAACCTTATATAGGGTCACTGTGAATTGGAATTGACTCAGTGGCTGTTGGTTTATAGCTTTCATGTCGGCTTGCCTCTTTTGAAAGCCATTTCTCATTTCCAGAGGGCCTAGGAAGGAATGTTGGTAGCATAGTAGGTTATGCTTGGACTGCTAACTGCAGGGTCAGCAGTTCAAATCCACCAGCTGCTCTGCTGGTGATGAGAGAAAGATGAATTTTTCTGCTCCCATTAATATTTACAACCTCGGGAACCCTATACAGGCTTACTGTCAGTCAGAACTGACTGCAGGCACACCACAAAGGGCCTAGAGAGGCTGCTCTGAGAGTAGTGATGGAAGACTAGAGGGACGGGGTTCTCTTTACTGCAAGCAAAGGGGAGGATCCAGGGAAGTAGTGTAAGCAACAGCAGAGTGAGTGGCAGGGATGTGGGAGTGATCAGAGCGTTCAGATTCCACCAATAGGAATAGGGACCAGAGTCATTCGCAATCTGCCTCCAAGGCCTTCCACTTCCCTTTTCTCTTTTCAGGAGGTGGGGTGTGTGAACCTCTGTGTGCCTTTGCATCTCTATATATGCACACATATGGGGACACGATGGCGCCATACAATAAACACTGGACTTTGAACCACAAAGTCCGCTGTTCAAGCCTGCCAGTCGCTCTGCAGGAGAAAGATGATGTTTCTGCTCCTGCTGTCAGTCCACTTACAGTTACGACAGTAAATTGGAACTGACCCCAGGGCACTTAACAACATTCACAAATATGCTTCCATCTCAGGACTCCTTTAATGCCATAGGCCTAATAGGTGCATTTTAATAATAAAGTCTTTTCAAATAAGCTCATACCATAAAGCTGCATTTTCTTTGGTAAAGCTGAGCCACAACTGGTCTTTGGTAAAATTTCCATTTGCTCTAGGGAGTAAGAACATTAACTGAGCACTGTTCTAATTAGGCAAAAAATGCGTTAGGGAGCCCTGTGAATGTCTGAGAATAACGCATTCCTTCTTGATTTTAATATTTTAAAATCTAGCAGATTGCAGAAATGCAGATGACGAGGTGGATATAGTGTTAAAATTGCTTTTGCCATTATAAAGATAAAAATAGCTCTTGGTTCCAATTTCCTGCTGCTTCTTTCTAAATGAAGGAGTTAAATACTGAAAGGCAGGTGGATGCTGACGCTCCTTTAGAAAGAGATGAATAGGGTTGATGGCAGGAGCTCCAGGGAAGCTATTGAGGTTGCAGATGCAGAAACTGCCCTTACTCCCCACAAAGTTCAAAGTGGGGTGAAGCTGCCCGGGTAATTGGCTATGAAATAGCAAACCCTCTGGAGGAAAATGGCCCTTGTACTTAATTACTCACGTTCTGGGCAGCGGGTAGCCACCTGGTTGATTAGTGACCCTACCTATATTTACAACCACCCAAGTTTAAGTGCAAGTGTGATTGTTAGGACACTGGCACCAAGTTCAATCAGGGGCCTTGGAGTTTCAATCAGCTCTGGCCACCCCAGGCCCAGATCCCCCCACCTTCCAGACATAAGCAGATGGTCCTACAAAGCCCCAAGGTAAAAGCGCATTTTTCAATTGAACAGGATGAGGGCATACATATTTGTAAAATAGCAACTACAGCAGCAACAGTCACGACGAGGAGAGCATTTAATTTGCACAGTGCTTAATATAGTAATTTTCTAAGCATTTTTGATCGATTTCTCATTCTGGTCTTCACAATAAGCTTGTAACATGGGATTTATTGTGCCCACTTTCCAGAAGGAGAAATTAAGTCTCAGAACAAGTAAGTGCGTTTTACAAGGTTACATTACTAGTAAACAGCAGAGTTGCCACTCATATTTGGGTCTATGGGATAAAATCTACTCTCTTTTCATAGCTGTTTTTTGGTGGTTGTGGTTGTTTAATAACTCTAGCCTTCCCTTCGTTCTGCAGACTGCTTTGGGTGGGAGCTAGTCACATGCAAACCATACGCAGGCTTCCAGTTTGCAAATCAGCTAGTCACAATGATGGCTGTTTTATCTAATAGTCAAATATGGCTTGAAAGAAGTACAAACAGAATGTTCCTTAGAAGTGAGGATGGGGAGACATCGCCTCTTGTACTTTGGACATTTTGTCAGGAGGGGTCAGTCCCTAGAAAAAGACATCAGGTTTGACAAAGTGGACAGTCAACAAAAAAGAAGATCCCCAACCAGATGGAATGACACAATGGCAGCAGCAATGGGCTCAAATATAACAAATGTGAGGATGGCACAGGACCGGGCAGTATTTTGTTGTATTGTGCAGAGAGTCACTATGAGTTGGAATGGACTCAATGGCACCTAACAACTATAACAAGAGTGACATTTCATATCGGCTATTTTAGGGTAGTAACAATGGCTAACACAAACTGTGTACTGGACATTGCAGTAAGCAATTCACTTGTATCAAGCCTATGAGGTAGGTCTTCTTTTTTTTATCCCCATTTCACAGCTGAAGAAACTGAGGCACAGAGAGGTTAAGTAATTTGTTCATGATCATACCTGGTAGAAGTCCAGGCAGTGTGGCCCTGAATCTATGCTCTTGTCACTATGCAAAATTGATGTGGCGCTATAGGATCAGCTCTGGACTGTGAACCACAAGGTCCGCAGTTCAAACCCATCAGCTGCTCCTTGGAAACCCTATACAGGGTCACTTATACAACATAGTTGAATTTGGAAATCCATTCATGGGTACAAAACTGCTTCAAATCAGTCCTACCTATGTCTTGGAATTATATATTCCACTTGTTGAACTCAGAGTTCAGGGTATGGATTGAGGTGCTATCCATACTAAAGGTCTTTGATTTTCATCAGTAAGTATTGTTAAGTCCTGTTCGCTTTCAGCAAGGAAGGTTGTATCATCTGCCTATTGCAGGTTGTTAATGAGTTTTCCTCCAATCCTGATACTATGTTCTTCTTCATGTAATCCAGTTTCTTATATTACTGGCTCAGCATACAGACTGAATCAATACAATGAAAAGATACAACCCTGGCACACACCATTCCTGATTTTAAGCCACCCAGTATCCCCTTGTTCTGTTCGAATGACTGCCTCTTCTTGATCTATGTATAGGTTCCTCAAGAGCACAATTAAGTGTTCTAGAATACCCAGTGATTTGCAATGTTATCCATAGCTTGTCATAATCCACACAGGCAAAAGCCTTTGCATAGTCAATAACACACAGGTGTACATGTTTCTGGTATTCTCTGCTTTCAGCCAAGATCCATCAGTTCTATGTCCTCCTATGACTCCAGCTTGAGTTTCTGGCAGTTCCCTGTTGATGTACTACACAACCATTTCTGAATTATTATCAGCAAAATTTTACTTCCATGTTATATTAGTGATATTGTTCAGTGATTTCCATATTCCGTTGAGTTACCTCTCTTTGGAATGGGCACAAATATGGACCTTTTCCAATTGGTTGGCCAGGTAGCTGTCTTCCAAATTGCTTGATATAAATGAGTGAACACCCCCGTGCTGCATTCGATTATTGAAAGATTTCAATTTGTAGTTCGTCAATTCCTGCAGCCTTAGTTTTCACCAGGGCCTTCAGTGCGGTTTGGGCATGTACCTTCAATACCATTGGTTCTTGATTATATGCTACCTCTTGAAAGGGTTGAACATCAACCATTTTTGGTACAGTAACTCTGTGTATACTTTCCATCTTCTTTTGATGCTTTCTGCGTCATTCAATGTTTTACCTATAGAATCCTTCAATATTTCAAGTCAATCCTTGAATTTTTCTTCCGTTTTTTCAGCTTGAGGAATGCTGAGTGTGTGCTTCCCTTTTGCTTTTCTCATTCTAATTCTTTTCCCATTTCATGGAATACTGTGTCTTCTTGAGCTGCCCTTTGAAATTTTCTGTTCAGCTCTCTTACTTCCTCACTTCTTCCAGTTGCTTTAGCATCTCTATGCTGGAGAACAAGTTTCAGAATCTCTTCTGACATCCATTTTGGTATTTTCTTTCTCTCCTGTCTTTTTAATGCCCTTTTGCGTTCTTCCTGTATGATGGTTTTGATGTCATCTCACAGCGCTTCTAATCTTTGGCCATTAGTGTCTAATGTGTCAAATCTGTTGAATTCTGTGTATGCCATCTGGTGAAGTCCATGTGTATTGTCTACTTTTATGATGTTTAAAATAGGCATTCACAGTGAATAAGTTATTGGTCTTTTGAAATTCTGTCATGCAATCTCCAGCAACAGTTCTATCACCAAGGGCATATTTTCCAGATATTGACCCTTCCTCTTTATTTCCAACTTTTGCATTCCAATCATCAGTAATTATCAATGTATCTTGGTTGTATACTTGATTAATTTCAGACTGAACAAGTTGGTTGTTGCTATTGTTAAGTACGATGGCGTATATTCTGTCTAATAGTTGCCAAGGCTGTAAATCTTCGTGGAAGCAGAAAGCTTCATCTTTCTCCTTGTTTTGGGTGTTGATATTGAGCTTGTCCATCATCTCTTCCCACAGACTTAGGCAATTTGATTCCTATGTATTCTATCTTGTGAGGTCCACGTGTATAGTCACCATTTTTTTTTTTGAAAAAAAAGATGTTTGCAATGAATAAGTCACTGATCTTGCAAAATTCTGTCATGCAATGTTTAGAGTAATTTCTATAACCCAGGCCATATTTCCACCTACTGATCCTTCCTCTCTGTGAGACAGCAGGAAAAGGGGGTCCAGAAATCAGGATTAGACATTAGTCATTTATCAGTTTACATCTTGTAACCTAAGTCCTGGTGTGGCGCTGTAGGATAAGCACTGGACTGCAAGGTCGGTGTTTCAAACTCACCAGCTGCTTCTCAGAAACCCTATACACACGGTTGTTATAAACTGACTCCAATTCAACAGGAACAACCAAAGTCTTGAAAAATGTTGAGGTCTGTGCCCCTCTTCATGTGTATGATTGTCTCTTATGCTGTCTAAAGAAGCTGTTTGAAATAAATCATTGGTTTTTCAGAATTCTATCATGCAATCTCATTTCTATCATCAGGGTTATATTTTCTGACTACTGGTTTTGCAGAATTCTATCATTTCTATCACCAAGGTCATATTTTCCAACTACTGATCCTTCCTCTTTGTTTCCAACCTTTGCATTCCAATCACCAGTAATGATCAATACACCTCGATTGCATGTTTGATCAATTTCAGATTAAAGAAGTTGGTAGAATTCTTCTATTTCATCCTCACTGGCTTGAGTGATTGGTGCGTAACTTTGAATAATAGCAGTATTAACTGGGCTTCCCTCTAGGCGCATGAATATTATCCTATCACAGACAGCGTTGTACCTCATGACTGATCTGGATATGTTCTTTTTGGCGATGAATGCAACACCATTCCTCTTCAATGTGTCATTCCTGGCATAGTAAACCATGTGGTTGTCAGATTCAAATGGCTAATACCAGTCCACTTCAGCTCACTGATGCCCAAGATATCAATGTTTATGTGTTCCATTTAATTTTTAACAATTTCCAATTTTCTTGGATTCATGCTTCATACATTCCATGTTCCGATTTTCAATGGATGTTTACAGCTGTTTCTTTTAATTTTGTGTTGTGACCCATCAGCAAATGAAGGTCCCGCAGGCTTTACTCCCACAGGCTTTTTACTCCATTCGCATCATCACGGTCAACTCTTCTTTGAGGAGGCAGCTTTTTGGAAAATCAGATGGAATACACAGAAATTAAATTGACTGCATCTGTGGAAAAAGATAGTGGAAAAGCTCCATATCATCAGTGAAAACAAGGACAGGGGCAGACTGTGGAACAGACCATCAATTGCTCATATGCAAATTCAAATTGAAGCTGAAGAAAATGAAAACAAGTCTACGAGAGTGAAATATGGCCTTGAATATATCCCACCTGAATTTAGAGATCATCAGAAGAACAGATTTGATACATTAAACAGTAAAGACCGAAGACCAGATGAGTTGTGGGATAACATCAAGAACACCATACAGGAAGAAAGCAAAAGGCTAGCTTTTACACTTCTTGTATTTTCTGAGCATGTCTCATTGTCTCAAATCAGAAACTTTCAGAGCTAGGAAGAGGCTTGGATAAGTAAGTACCATACTTACTTATCTAAGAAGACCATAATGTTGAATGACTAGTATATGAATCCACATACCTCTGTGGAAGTTCAGAGATAACCACCAGTCATTTTGCAGCCTTTTCAAGTTCCTGTTGTTATTTATAGGTGGCTTTAAGGAAGACCGTAGAAGAGTTGATGCTTTTCAGTTATGGTGTTGGAGGAGAATATTGAAAGTGCCATGGGCTGCCAAAAGTACCCACAGATCTGTGTTGGAAGAAGTGCAGCCAGAGTGCTCCTTGGAGGCCAGGATGGCCAGACTTTGTCTCTCATACTTCAGACATGTTGTCAGGAGGGACCAGTTGCTGGAGAAGGATATCATGTTTGGTCAGGTGGAGAGTCAGAGAAAAAGAGGAAGACCCCCCAGCAAGATGGATGGCAAAGTGGCAGCATCAATGGGTTCAAGTGTGGCAACAATTGTGAGGTTGGCCCAGGACTGGGCAATGTTTCATTCTGTTGTGCATAGGGTCACTATGAGTCCATACCAACTCAATGGCACCTAACAACAAGAATAACATGCTCCTGCTTCCTTGGGCCAATATAAAGATGTGCAGGATATGACTAAGGGTCATAACTGAGCAGACACATCCTGGGACATGCCATTAAGGAAGACCAACCATAAAAATTCTGTATTTTTACTTCCTTGTGAGCTATTTTGCAGGCCAGACTGGTTCGCCTAGTGCCCTAGGCATAACTTTGAAACAAATCTTCTATTAGGGCAAAGGAGCATACAAGTCCCTGGGAGGAGTCTGAATTAAAATCTCAAAGAACCGTGCAAGCACAACATCCCAGAATCAGTTCTGTTTGCTCCTACCAGAGGACTTTGTGGTGGAATCCTTCTTGAAAACACATTTCCACTTAGCATTGTTGTTGTTGTTAAGTGCCGTCGAGTCGGTTCCGACCCATAGCGACCCTGTACAGGGTTTCCGAGGGTGTAAATCCTTACGGGAGTAGAAAGCCTCATCTTTCTCCCGCGGAGCAGCTGGTAGTTTCGAACCGCTGACCTTAAGGTTCGCAGCCCGATTCGTAACCACTACGCTAAGCATGGTCCCTCCTAAATGGGCCATTTCTTGGAAATCCCAACTTATCTCTATGAATAAACATGGTGTCTCTTCCCAGCCTAAACTTTTTAAACTCCAGTAAAACCTTTGTTGGGGGAGACTGGGTTACACTTTGCATTAAGTCCTCCCATCCCTGCTTGCAAGCCTCTTTCCTATAATAAACTTTTGTGCATACATAAACTCTGCCTCACTTGGCTGTTCTTTATCAGTTTGCACTCCCTTTAACAGATTTTAGCGACCACCAATGATCAGACAAATTAGTCCCATCCTTGGCCCCCATACTGCCCAGGAGGGGATTGCCTGAGCCTGGCAAACAGTCAAAAGCAGCTGCTGGGATCTATCATTTTCCTGTGTCCCTCTGCCAGGTGAGGTAATCCATCCCCTCTTATATGCTTGTCTGGTGGTGGTGGTTTTGCTTTTCCTCCCGTTTCCTTCCGAGCAAAGCCTTTCTCTTTAAACTTGTCTCATATGTTCCTCTAAGCAACAGGAGGATCCCAGTAAGGGAAGTTTTGCATACTGTGAAGCTCAGCACATAGACGGCTGGATGTCTGTGGGGAGACTTACTCTCTTAAAGATACCAGGCGGGGTCCTGATTGAAAGACTGAAGTCCCGTGGACTAGCAGTCTGAGGAATTTTGCTGTTGGATGCTCTTGCAGAGTCAGAATTTAGTGTCTCCAAGGAACAGGAGAACCCAGGAAAAGAGCATATCCAGGGGCTGCCAAAACTCAGAGCAGGACCTTCCTTCAGTAGGCATTTTGTCATTTTTTTCTCTTCCTTTGTGAGACTGCAACTCCTTCCCTTTAAAGGTCTTCCACAGAGTTGTATCTGTCTGTGGGGACCCTGAGTGTGTGATTACTGGTGAAAGATTTCTTTGCATATGTGTCCTTCCTGTGAGTCTCATCATTGCCTCTGTGAGCCCTTGGGACACTTCTACCTGGGCTGGAGTATATAAATTGTTTGACACATGAATAGGGTCATCATTGTTTTAATGGGAAGACTCCCATATGGGCCTTAAGGCATATGGTATACGTGTGAGTTTTATCTGTAACATTGCTGACTTTTTGTTTTGTTAGTCTGGTTTTGTGTTTTTCTCTCAGGAATGTTAAAACATCTCAATTACCATTGTTAAATGCAGAAAGAAACACCCATCTTCTAAATATTCAGACTTTATTAAATACTCTTCTCATCTCGAAAGACAGGTATATAGCTGCCTCTGTGTGTTGCTTTATTTTATGTCACTTCAAAATAAAGGGGAGTATAGTCCTGTTCCTGATTTCCCTCACCCCTGAGATTTGCGTGGTTTTTTTTTTTTAAGAGTGCTCTGTAGAGAAATCATTTACTCTGATTGATGTATAATAAGGTCTTCTAAAGTAACATTCATAAGAGTATGATTTTGCCTCCATATGGTATTGAATTAATATCTTTTTGAACTGTATTTTAATTTATTTTCCACACATGTGTGCTCATGGATTAAATTATTTTGACATTACAGAGAATAAATGAAATACTCTCATTTCAACAGGCCTTCATGTTTATAATAATTTTGGAATAAAAACCTACATAAATACTTTGAATTAGATATTACAAAAATAAGTTTCCTTTTTTTTTTTTTTTTTAAGCCATGATATAGGGACTTGAAAAGATACCTTGAAAGCATTTGACTTCCGTTTTTATTTATTTTTTTCAAATCACCTGGGCCAGTCTAAATACATGCAAAGCAATTAACAAGTCTAGTTTTTTATTTTGTTTTTCTTTAGCTGTGAGCCAGGAATGGAATAAGATAGTTTCAGTTCATGTGGTCCAAGTATAAATTTAAAGAAAGATAAGAACCCTCGCAATTCAATGTAGAGAGAGCCCTGGTGACTCAGTGCATTCAGCATTGGGCTATTAATGGCAGAGTTGGCAGTTAGGACCCATCAGTCATTCCTAGAGGAAAAAATGAGCTTTTCAATCCCCAAAAGAGCACCCTTTGTTTTTGTTTTTCAAATCCCTTTATAGTTACCAGGGAGTCCTGATGTGGCACTGTGGGTTAATGCACTGGACTGCAAGGACAGTTTGAACCACAAGGTGGGCAGTTCAAGCTCACCAGCCACTCCTCGGAAACCCCATACAGGGTCGCTGTGAATGAGAACTTATTCCACAGCACTTAACAACAATAACAACACAGTTACCACAAGTGGCTGCACAATGATTAGGTATAGGAATTTATTTTGTAGAATCTTAAAAAGCCAAATTTCGATTTAGAGAAATCAATGTAGGTTTTAAAGAAACTTTGGCATATTTAGACAAACTTACATTTTCAACAGGGTTTATAGTGGATGAATAATTTTGAGATCTTTAAGTAAATTTACTAGTCTTTTGGAGCCAGGATAGAGCAAGGAATTTGAAACTGCAGTTTTGAAGACAAAATTAATTGGTGAGATGAGCATTCTGACAAATTTGCTGCTTTTGAAATGTATTAGAAAACTCCCAGTGGGAAACACCCCAGATGGATTTGCAAAATTTTAGACCCAGAATTTTTGGGTTTTTTTCAACAGTTTTGTCATAACAGCTGTTATCATTAGAGAGTGAAATTATTAATAAGTGACATCAGACTACAGTTAATGTTGTGTACTATAAAGAAAAATCAGCATCTTATAAGGAAATGGGGAGACTACGGCGGCAAGTCTAAGGCTAATTCTCCCCTGGGACGCATCCTTAAACACTGACAGATTTTAGCGCCGCTCCCGGTTTTTTTCTGGCGTTTAAGGTTTTCATTTTCAAACCTACCCAGTCCTTGGCAATATCTTTCATATTTTATTCCTGGTTCTGGTTTTGGTTTAATTTGGCTGGGATAGAAACAATTATAATATAGCCACTGGGAGACTGGTGTTTGAGCAGAAACACCCTGGATGTATTTCTGAGTTGTTGAAACCCAGGAATGATCTGGTTTTAATCTAGGTTTAATTAAGTGTGTATAATAATATAATTGGACGAGCATCCTAGATGCATGCTAATTAAGTTTCTCAGTTATGATCCACAATATCAATTGGGTTAATAATACCAAAGAGTTAATGTATGCAAAAACAAACTGGGTTCCTGTATGTTTTTTAAAACATGTTAAAAGGTTTTAACTTTTTAAACCTTTTAAAGAGGTGTCTAACTGATTTGATTAAAAATTCATCTCGGTGTTTCCTCTTAGATTTTTGCCTAATAATGGACAGCAGGCACATAATATGCTGTCATAATTCTAGTAATCTGAATTTTTGGTCATTAAACTTAGTCACAGCTTTGTTACTTTTGAATTTCACTATATGTTAAAAAAAGCTATTTCCATAAAGCTTAATGTAGGTATTTAAATGGAAAATATTGTTTCAAAATTGGTATGTAGTATGTCTAATATTTTTCAGAAAACATTGTTTATCGTTTCAATTTAGAACTACTTCTGTTTAAACTTTTCTAACTGACTTAATTTGGACTTTTAAAGGATATTATTATTATAGGCTAATTATAGCCCTATTAGCTTTTATCAACTTCAGTTGAAAAAAACTGGGTGACTGTCATGTGCAGGGTCACAGCTGACTTCGAAATAGCTGAGTAGTTTGGGGACTATCCCCTTGGCAGAATATATTCCAGAGGTAGATTTTCTATGAGAAGGAAAAGCTTGAACAGCTATGCATTTAATTACTCAGTCTGCAGTAGGTATTAAAAAGAAGTTACAAAATATAGAGGCAGGGCCCCAGACTCTACTCTCATGACTGACTGAGGAACCTTTGAGGTCTTTAATGACAGAGATCTGGCATACAAAAATAAAATGAAAAGGCCCATTTGTTGGTTCTGGCACTCTAAGGCCCACCTCATGGTAACCCTGTTGTTAAGTGCAATCAAGTTGGTTTCAACTTATAGTGACCCTGTATAGGATTTCCAAGGAGCGGCTGGTGAGTTTAAACTGCTGACCTTGTGGTTCAAACTGACCTTGTGGTCCAGTGCATTATCCCACAGTACCATACCAAGACTCCATGTTAACCTTGATGGTGGTGGTTATGTGCCGTGGAGTCGGTTCCGACTCATAGCTACCCTGTACAGGGTTTCCGAGGCTGGAAATATTTATGGGAGCAGAAAGCCTCATCTTTCTCCCACGGAACACCTGAGAGTATCGAACTGCTGACCTTGTGGTTCATAGCCCGATTCGTAACCACTGCGCTACCAGAGCTCTTTGATGGGAGATTCCTCATCAGCTAGTGAGTATTGAGCCAGCCCAAAAGGAAAGGCCATTGGAGGTGGAGTGTCCTGAACGTCCTAAAGCAGGGTGCCCAATTGACTTCTTCCTGAGGCTAATACAAAAAAGCCCACTATGGCTGATGTCCTTTTCCTCGGAGGAAGAAGGGCCGACCTACTGAGAGGACTCAGAGATGGACTCTGCTCCTGGCCACAAGCCCATCGCTATATTCATGGCAGAGCTTCTGGTTACTCTTGATGTGAGAGGAAAAGGAGACTGAATTTTTATTAGACATGGGAATTGCCGTCTCTCTTTTGACCCCAAACCCAGGTCTACTCTCTAGGCATTACTATATAGTCACGAGTCCAAAAAAAGCCCAAGGAAACTCAACCTGAGGAGGACACACTTACTGAAGGACTTCAGTATGTCTCTGAGCTTAAAAAGGTCTTGCTAAGCAATGCTTCATAGGGCTTATTGTAGGAGGAACAATTCTAGGAAGCATCTTCCTGTGTATCGCTGCTTTTCTGAGCTCACACCTCCTGTTGAGAAGCAATTATTTTGTGCCTGCTGGATATAGGTTCTGACCTGTCAGCACACAACTTAAGATGGTTAAGCCCCTTCTCATCCCATTCCCTAGCCAATATGGTTATGGACTACCAAATAGTGTTAAACCATTTGCTAGCAGAACAGCGTACAGTATGTGTCTTGCTGAGTACTTGTTACACTTAGGTTAACACCTCAAGTGAAGTCAAGATTAGGGTCTTACACATCCTACAGTGAGAAAGAGGAAAGACAGCCCAGTCACAGACGAGCCATAGTACATGGAACCAAATCATGTGAACTGGTTCCAACTTTTTTATATTGGAGACCCTTGGTGGCCATTTTATTGCTATTAATCTTTGGTCCATGCCTTATCAATTTACTAGTTAATTAAGACTAACAACAGTTTCAAACTAAGCTTACAATCATGCAAGGTTCCCAGCCTATCCCAAAGGAAGGGGACCTGAAGGCATACGAAATATAAGAGTAGCCAGTAAGAGATTTCTACCCTATTGGATAAGAAATACAACCAACCTGATTCAGTGTGAAGAAAATACAGAAGAAAAGACACTTCTGCCCATGTTCCCATAGAGAATTATGAGTGCAAAATCTCTCAAGGGGGAGGGGAAACATGGGAAAAGAGGGTTCAGTAATCAGAATCAGACATGAGGCACTTACTAGTTGAAGGCAGCTATGGCCCTAGGACATGCCTAGGGCCATAGCTGAGCAACTACATTCTGGGGTATGCCATTAAGAAAGACCACCTATAAAAATTCCATATTCTATGGGACTTGCCATTAAGGAAGACTACCCATAAAAATTCTGTATTTTTACTTCTTTGTGAGCTATTTTACAGGTCAGACTGGTTTACCTTGTGCCCTAGGCATAACTTCAACAAGACACATCCCTTTACTGGGGCAAAGGAGAATGAAAGCCCCTGGAAGGAGTCTTGAAGAACCACATAATGTCAGACATCCCAGAATAAGTTCTGTCTGCTCCTACCAGAGGCATTTATGGTGGAATCCACATTGAAAAAAGGCTGTGCAAAGCACCCAATCAGCATTCCCCCGTCTAAATGGGCCATTTCCTGGCTCTCTCCACTTAATGTTATAAACAAACATGATGTATTTTCGCTACCCCAAACCTTTTAAACTCTAGCAAAGACTTTGTTCAGAGAGATGGGGGTTAAGTGTTTCGGTAAACACTCTCTGTCTCTGCTTGCAAGCCTTTTTCCTATCATAAACTTTTGTATGAATGGATACTATGCCTCACCTAACTATTCTTAATCAGTAGAAGACAACACCCCTTTCTTGAAGGGCGGAGATGTGGTTGGCACACCATGAAACATTTGCTTCCAACATTCCCATTTCAATCACCAGTAATTATTACTGCATCTTGATTGCATGTTTAATCAGTTTTAGACTGAAGAAGTTGTTAGAATTCTTCAATTTTTTCAGCATTGGCTTTTGTGGTTTGGTGTGTAAATTTGAATATTAATTGTATTAACTGGTCTTTCTTGTGGCATATAGATAGTATCCTATCACCGAAAGCGTTGTCGTTCAAGATACATATTGAAATGTACTTTTTGACAATCAGTGTGACTCCATTCCTCTTCAATTTATCCTTCCTGCTATTTGTTGTTGTTGTTAAGTGCCATTGAGTCAGTTCCAATCCATAGCGACCCTGTATAGGGTTTCCAAAGAGTGGCTGGTGAGTTTGAACCACTGACCTTGCAGTTCAAATGGCTTTGCAGTCTGGCGCATTAACCCCACAGCGTCACACCAGGCCTCCTTCCTGCCATAGTAAACCATATAATTATCTGACTCAGCATGGCCAGTACCTGCCCATTTTTGCTCACTAATGCCAAGGATATTGATCTTTATGTGTTCCATTTCATTTTTCATGACTTCCAGTTTTCCTAAATTCATACTTCATACATTCTATGATCCAATTATTAATGGATTTTTGCAGCTGTTTCTTTGCATGTTGAGTTGTGTCCCATAGCAGATGAAGATCCCAAAAGCTTTGCTCCATCCATGTCATTAAGGTCGATTTTATTTTGAGGACACAGCTCTTTTCCTCAGTCATATTTCGATTGCCTTCCAACCTGAGGGGCTCATCTCTAGCATTCTATTAGATAATGTTTTTGCAGTTTTTCATAAGGTTTTCAGTGGCTGATCCCTCAGAAGTGGACTGCCTATTTCTTCTTCCTAGTCTGCTCTCAGTCTGGAAGTTCTACTGTAACCTGTCCGCCATAGGTGACCCTGCTGATATTTGAAATACTGCTGACCACAGCAAGACATAAATCAGACAAACTGACATTTATAGGTCAACTCTCGCCACATCACTTTGCCTCATTTGGAATAATTAGATAAAGGAACTAAAACTGTTGATCCCTTTCTTCAACTTTATTGCTAAACATAAATGATCACAGTGTACTCATTTTCAACCCATAGCGTGGAATGTACAAAAACATGAGAAAAAGTAGTCACTCCCTCGTAGCTCTGGTAGTATAGTGGTTACGAATTGGGCTGTGAACCTCAAGGTCAGCAGTTCAAAACTACCAGCTATTCTGTGAGAGAAAGATCAGGCTTTCTGCTCCTGTAAAGATTTACAGCCTCGGAAACCCTGTACAGGGTCACTATGAGTCAGAATCAAGTCCGTGGCACATAACCACCACCACCCTTGTAGAAGTCTAAGAAAGACTTCGAAAAGAGAAAATTAGAGAAGCTCTTTTGAAAATGAAGGAAATCATATTACTGGGAAATACAAAACAATTGTCGAATGGTAGCACTTTTGCATTGAAAGGAACCCTGGATGTCATCCAGCCTTATGTCTTAGTGTAGGAATCGCCTGGTATCATTCTAAGTGCTCCCAGTGATGGTATCTTTATTGCCTCCTCAAGGCAGCCCACTCTATCTCTGGATAGCACTAGCAGTTAAAAATATTCTGCACATATCAAATAATGTATATTTTCATATACATTAAAGTGAGACTGGCTCACTTTAATGTTTATGAAAATAATAGAAAAAAAAATAGCAATTCATTTGCAAACGAAAGATTCCAAGGCACTGTCTTTATGATGAGCAACCCATGTTAAATCTATTTAATTTCCTTCTGCAATAGTTACATGTCTCGAGTAAAGAGGAGAATAATCTGTAGGACACATATGGACTTCACTAAAGCTTTGTGGATCTGCAAGGCATTTTCATTAACGAGCCAGGGATATCAAGCCTGGGCTGTACTATTACATAAGTCTCACTCCAAGGGCACTAAACAATTCTTTGGGAGAAACTTGGGACAGCATATACCAGAGATTACACTGGTTTGTCCTAGAGCTTTTAATCTTTTTCCTGCAAGGTCTGGAATGAGAGCAATAAGAGAAATCCTATAACATTTTCAGAAGATACCACATTGGGAAGTAGAACTAGAGAGTAGGGAAATAAAAGCTGAAAATTCTTTGCAATGAAAGAGCAGAATCCAAGGTGACCTTGACCAATTAGAAAAATGGTCTGTCAAAGAGAGGCTGACGTTTGATGTTCAACAGGGACAGTGCTGGGCAATCCATGTGCTCCCCAAATCCAAACCACATGCATACCTGCTGAGGAAGGGCTGGTGAAACCATCACTCTGACTCACACCTTGAATAAATGGAAACAAGACAGGGCCATTGTTTTTAAAAGATGCTATAGGCCTGGATTTTGTGAACAGGGCTCTGATGTACAAAAGCCAGGACATGGTTTTTCTGCCCCATATTATGCATCAATAGGGACTTTTATTAGATCCACTCAATCATTCAGTATGTGGGTCTTCATATAAAACATGTAAGTAGAAAACCTGGAGCGACTATGAAGGGTAAAAGTGGTTAAAAACAGTCCTCGTGGAGAAAATGTAAGGAAGGTTGAAATTACTACCTCTACTTGGAGAAAGATTCAGTGTTGACTTCTCACTTGCTTTTCTTTCAGCTGATTTCTCCACACCCACCTGACTATAATATGTCTACTCCAGGTTGTTCCTGAAGTTCTATTTAAAGATGTCCCTGTTCAGACTGGCTCATCATGATATTTAAAATGTGGCTTAAACAGCATGCTATATACAAAAGGCATATTGGAAGAAAACACTGGGTGCTAAAGCATACACGTTGTACATGACACTATTGTAGCAATTAAAATTCAACCTTATAAGTGATCTGAACTAGTATACAGTAGGTACCTAATGTGGATGCTGTGTGAAGGAATGGGAGGAGAAAGTCACCGGATTGTTTTATAATCCCAGTTCCCCTGTCAGAAGCAACTTACTGTGTCATAAGAATGCTGTGGGGAAGAACACAATTAATTATAAATGACAAGTTGCCTAAGGCATTGGGACAAATCTCTGGAAGAGCAAATGCAGGGCAGTATTATTGATGTCTCTAATTGCTGACATGCTAATACGATTTAAAACGATTATTTGTTTTGCTAATAACTCTCCTTAATTAACCTGCCTGAATGTGCCTAAAGAACTTTGCATAGGATCTGCTGTATATGAGACATCAGATACATGTTAGTTATTGTTTTGTGAATTTCAGAATTTTTTTGTTTTTTTTTTTGTAATTACTGAACCAATTACACTTTGCTGGCACTGATTTTCCTGACTCAGCATTGACATTTCATGCTGTGCTCTGAACTCTGCTGAAAACATGTTTTAAGAGTTTACTCAACTACCCACCAAAGTATAGAGTCCAGTGGCTATCCAGTTTAACCATTGAGAATTGCTCAACTTGAAAATCCACTGAAACTGTGATTCCATGAGCCCACGTGCCACAAAGACCACAAACCCTTCTCAAACAATTGACATCAGTGCCTTCTTGAAACTTCTAATGCTAGAAGATACTGGAAGTCTTACATATGGAACCGATCTTTAACTACATAGTAAATTTTCTGATTTTTAAATAACTGTCATTGAGCAAAAATGGCAGGCTGATTGATACCAAAGTAAAGAACTTTTATTAAAGGACACGGTAATTTGAAATTTGGTAATCACAAGACTTCAGAGGACTCTGAACTAAGTGACTCAAGGAGGAGATAAGTTCAGGGACTTTTTATAAGAAAACCTAAGGAACTTCAATAAAAATTCAGCAATAAATTGACATTTCAATAATGGTTACAAAAATTGGATGAAGGTACATCTGATTGGAGCTAATAAAAATCCGAGAAGCTGGATTATATGAGGAAGAACATGGCATCAGGATTGCATGAAGACTCATTAACAACCTGCAATAGGCACATGATAGAACCCTGCTTGCTGAAAGGGAAGAGGACTTAAAACATTTACTGATGAAGATCAAAGAGCACACACAGCCTTCAGTATGGGTTGAACAAAAGTCAAGTCAGTTCCCATTCATAGCGATCTTGGGTAGGGTTTCCAAGGAGCAGTTAGTGGTTTTGAACCATCAGCCTTTTGGTTCAAACTGATCTTGCAGTCCAGGGCTTACGGTTCCACAATTGTCAATTGTTGATGTTGAGTGCTGTCGAGTTGGTTCCAACTCATAGTGACCGTGCATAGGGTTTGCAAAGAGCACCTGGTGAGTTTGAACTGACGACTTGTGGTTCAAACCTACTTTGTGGTCCCATGCTTAGAGAGAGTCACAAAAGAAAAACAAAACAAGCTGCATTTCTTGATGCAGAAGTTACTTTTGATTCAAAGTGAAATTTTTGGTCTCAGAGCTTAGCATAGCTACCATGTCATGTTGGGAGCTCTGAGTTCATTTGGGGTGTTCTTACCCATCACCAATGTTGCATCCTGTGAACCTGTGATAACTGTACTCATTTAAGAAATGGGCTATTATTGATGGCAATAATCTCAATCAACAAGTTTGTTTGGGGGCTTAATAAATTTCAATCTTGTTGTGTCCCCTAGTTTTCCTTGACATTTCTGTTGGGTGAAGCTGTTTTAGTATGAGAGTAAATTTATACCTAGGAAATGAATGCAGATCATTGAGGATGGGTTCATAACACCCCCGTCCCCTGGCCACTGTCACACCCACCCTCCAATAGGAGCTGGGAAGCAGGGTGAAATGCAGCTGTGTACCCTAGATAAGCAGTCCTAGTGTGCTGTGTCAGACTACAAAGTCGGTTTGAATTGCAAGGTCGGTGGTTCAAGCTCACCAGCTTCTCCTCGGAAACCCTATACAGGGTTGCTATGGGTTGGAACCGACTTGATGACACTTAACAACAACAACAACAACAACAACAATCCCAGATAAAAGGATGATTTTTTAGTAATGTTGGCAAAACTCTTTGCCAGTAGAATTCTGGATGAGGAATCAGAAGAAGGATTCCTGTTCTTGCCATGTCACTGTTTCATTCAAGAAGTAAGAAAGGACTTCAGGTGCCCAGTGTTCTCAAATATTTTCAATCATTGTCCTTGGAGATTTCTAAGCAATACAAGTACAATCTATATTTTTACATGATCAAAAAGATGTATCTTAACATGCGTTCAGGAGACCTGGTGGTACAGTGGTTAAACACTCAGCTGCTAACTGAAAGGCCAGTGTTTTGAATCTACCACCCTCTCTGCAGAAGAAAGGTGTGGCAATATGCTTCCATACAAGATTGTAGTCTAGGAAACGCTATTAGGCAGTTCTGCTGTGGTGTTGTGGGATAAAACACTAGACCACAAGTTCGGTTTGAACCATGTAGTAGGCGGTTAAAATCCACCAGCTGCCTCTTGGAAACCCTATATAGGGTTGCTATGAGTCGGAACTGACTCTATGACACTTAACAACAACAACAGTAGCAACTCTATATTATAGGGTCGCTATGAGTCAGAATCAACTCAACTGTACTCATCAAAGAATGGGAGACACCACCATGTCAGTCAAATTCTACTGTGTACAAATAATGGTAAACAAATGTCCCAGTTTGTTCAGAACTCAAAGTCCTACTTCCCAGTAAATTCTTCAGTTCCACACAAACAGGGACAATTGATCACCCTAGCTAAAAAACAAAAAACAAAAAAACCCAGTTGTGTGACCTTGGGTAAGTCACTTATCTCTTTGGGCCTCAGCATTCACATGTGTGAAATAGGGGAATTAGAATGTTGTTGTTATATGTTGTCGTGTCAAATCTATGGATAGGGTTTCCAAAGAGTAGCTGGTGGGTTTGAACCGACAACCTTGTGGTTAGCAACCCAGTACGGATCCTACAGCGCTTCACCAGGACTCCAGGGAAAATTGGAATATATCCTCTCTAAATTCCTTTGAAATTCTCAAATTCCGTGATTCCATACTTTTGGTCAGATCGTGTCTAGTATTAGACACAGATCATAAGAGATAGTTGCAAGGCCAAAGTCATCCTCCCAGATACTGTCCCCTGTGAATGGTATGCAAACATTTCTACCTTCCTGAATTAAATAAATAGATCTTTGTGAACCAACAATTTATGTTGATTTGTCTATGAAGCTACTTTTATTTTTACCTCATACCACTTTTTTTTGAGGTAGTAAGTTCTAGAGCTCAGGTAGTGTAGTGGTTACGAATTGGGCTGTGAACCGCAAGATCAGCAGTTCGAAACTACCAGCTGTTCCGCAGGAGAAAAATGAAGCTTTCTGCTCCCATAAAGATTTACAGCCTCGGAAACCCTGTACAGGGTTGCTATGGGTCAGAACTGACTCTACGGCACATAACGACGACAAGGAAGTTATAGAAACTTACTACTCATTTTGTAAAGCAGGACATCCCTTTTGCAATCTAAACATCCAGGGATTTCTTCCAACTTGAGAGAGCCCTCTCTATTTTTGGAGTCCTGGTGTGGCGCTGTATGATAAGCACTAGACAGCAAGGTTGAGACAGCAAGGTTGGTTTGAACCACAAGATCGGCAGTTCAAACTCACCAGCTACTCCTTGGAAACCCTATACAGGGTTATTATGAGTTGCTATGAGTAGGAACCAACTCCACAGCACTTACCCTCTCTAGTGTAAGGGAGATGAGGACAGGGAAAATAAATAGCCTTGTCCACTGCTGCAATTCCAGTGATAAATAAAGGAATCTCTCAAACTTTTCTCATCTCTAAATGGAATAATTACACCTGCCCCCAAGGGATGTTGTCATGATAAATGATCTTTTGTATTGTAAAATCCCCCAAACTGCCTGTCATATACTGTACACTAAGTAAATGCAGTGTCTCTCCCCAGATATTCCCATTCACTCATTTAATGTCACTTTTCTACCACCCTCTTTTCACCTATTTCTCCAGCTTTCTGAAAGCACGTTGCAACCATGCATTCTTAGGATCTTGATTTTCCCACCAGGACAGAGATGAATCTCTCTTTTTTTTTCTGTACTACCACAGAATCCTACAATAGCATCTATTTCATTCTTCTTTATGTTATAGAGGGTTGTTCCAGTTATTAAGTTAATGTCTAGACTTCAGCTCTAAACCTACCCTTGTGATTCTCTTCTGTGATTCTGGGGCTAGGACTTTGTAAATCACACTTCTACTTGGCTACCTTGCTCACTGCCAATAGGGGTCACAAGAAAGAAACTACAAACCTAGAGGAAGAAAAATGGACTTGCTCCTTTAGATCCTCCCTTGTGAGTCTCTTGACCGTCTTCCTAATGTTTGAATGTAATCTCAGCCTTTCTTCTTCACCCTCGTATCAGCTGTTCTTCCATGGCAGTAGCCAAATTCAATTTGCAATGTTCCAACACTCACCAAATAAACTTCATGGCACTTCACCCCACCTCTCTTTGCCCCACCTGCCTCACCTCAAAGACGATACTAGCCAACACTCAGTTGTCTGGGCCCCAAACTCATGGGGGCCCTTTTTCAAGCTCAGAGACACCAAACCCAGCTGAGTATTGCCCGCTCCTCAGAGACTGGAGTTTCAACTCTGTGAGGCTCCCCTTGCAAGTGTCTACATTTCAATAATTCCAACCACTTACCTTGTTCCCCCAAACCTACAGGTGGCACTGCTTCCTGCATTTGCTATCTCTAGGATACCATAGAGTTCCACCCCCTCATTCAGTCACCTACATAACAACTCTATGTTTAATTAAGAATTATTTATATTAAGCTTACTAAGCTCTCTCTACTCAGGAAACTAATGTGGTCTCTGTCCCTGACTGTACCGTGACCACCTCCATTTATACTTTGCTCAATGCCTGACATATTGTCAATGTTCAATAAACATTTATTGATTTGATTGAAGTTACATGTTGAACCAGATAAAACTATTCCATCAGGCACTCTAAGTGATGAATAGCTTTATTTAAATTTTTTGTTGTTGTTGTTTTTGTCAAACAGGTGAATTCAAGAATCTGTATGTGAGTCAGTTGACCTAAAAGAGTGTCTATGAATGAACCATTTGATATGACTCTCAAAGTGTGGTCCTAGGGCCACCTGTATCACAATCTACATTTAAATATCAGCTTCCCAGGTGATTCTTAGAAACGCTAGAAAATTTGGAGCAGTATCAAAACTCTTATAGCTCAAGATCCTTGTATCTGGCATGTTCTCATATCTCTGAACTTTGTGCATAAGTTCTTTGCTCATTCTTGAAACACACCTTACTCCCATTTTTTGACTGAGCCCTCCTTTACCATCCTAGACAAGGTCTGGTATTTCATCTCTGTTGGCCCGTAATCCCCTCCACATCCCTTTGTTAAGGTAGGCATTGCTCTTGATTATACATGTGGCTGCCCTCCCCACTTTACTTAATCTTCCTTGAGGGTAGGGACTGGGTCTTTCATTTCTCTATAACCATAAAAATACCAAACCCAATGCCATTGAGTTGATTCCAACTCATAGCAACCCTGTATAGGGTTTCCAAGGCTGTGAGTCTTCAGAGTGAGCAATCAACCTCACCTTTCTCCCACTAAGTGACTGGTGGGTTTGAACTGCTGAACTTGTAGTTCAAAGTCCAGTGCTTATCCTACAATACCACACCAGGACTCCAGAGCATCTATGTTGTTGTTTTTGTTAAATGCCATTGAGTTGGTTCTGACTCATAGCTTCCAAGGAGCGAGTGATGGGTTAGAACAACAGACTGTGTGGTTCAGTGCTTATATAATAGCACTGGATTACTTTTTAAGGAACAAATTGATGAATGAAACATATAATCAGGACTCTCAAGAATTTTACTATACCTGTTTATTTACAGCAAGATTGCATAAAGTCATAATGTTGATCCTGAAATTCTACAATTTGTACTTCTCCACTATCTGCTCCCATTTCTTTTGTCTTTTCTGAATTTCTTATTATTAGTGATAATTTGCATTTACTCTGAAGACATCCTTTCTAACAATCTAATAACTAATGGATTACACCTCAACATAAAGAAAACAAAAATCCTCACAAGTGGACTAATAAGCAACATCATGATAAATGGAGAAAAGATTGAAATTGTCAAGGATTTCATTTTATTTGGATCTACATTCAATGCCCATGGAAGCAACAGTGAAGAAATCAAATGATGCAAGAAATCAAACTTGCTGTAAAATGTTTCTTTGAAGTGTTAAAGAGCAAAAATTCACTTTGAAGACTAAGCTATAACTTTACCCAAGCCATGGTATATATAGTTTGTAACTTTTGATTGTAAGTTGAATGCAGGTTTACAGAGCAGATCATCAGTTTTACATTCAACAAATCATATGCTTCATTTCATCTCAATGACTGCAATCCCTTCCATGGAACATCACTGATCCCACTTCCTCCCTGTGCTTCCCATTGTCATTCCTCCTTCTTTCCCAGCTCTTCTGACTTTTATCCTTGGAAGAATGCTGCCCTTTTGATCTCAAATGGTTGATCATTCCATAATGTGTGTACTTTGCTCGTGTTGTTGTTAACCTATATACTTTGGCTTGGCTGAAAACTGAGCCTCGGGACTGAGTTTAGTTCCAGACCTGAAGGATGACCAAGAGCCATAGTTTCAGGGTCCCATCAGTCTCTATCTTACCAGTAAGCTTGGCTTTTTTTGCTTTTTAAATAATTTTGAGTTTTGTTCCATATTTTCTCCCACTCTATCCAGGACCTTCTAATGTGCACCCTTATAGAGCAGTTTGCCATCAATGATTTTCAAACACCTCATGTGAAAGCTTGACAATGAATAATGGAGTTCAAAGAGGAATTGATGTCTTTGAATTATGGTGTTAGTGAAGAATGCCCCTTAGAAGCTAGCATGGCGAGACTTCATCTCATATACTTTGCGACATGTTATCAGGAGGGACCAGTCCCTGGAAAAGGACATCATGCAGAGTGAAGTAGAAAGTCAGCAAAAAAGAGGAAGACCCTCAATGAGATGGATTGACACAGTGGCTTTAACAATGGGCTCAAACATGACAACAATTGTGAGGATGGTGCAGGACTGGGCAGTGTTTTATTCTGTTGTACATCATTTTTGCTAGAGTAAGAACCAACTTCTTAATGCCACCTAACAAAATAATAACTTATTAAAGATTTTTTTTTTTCAAACCAAAGGTATCACATAGTTATTATCCAGCATCTTTAAATGTGGAAACATAAAAATGAAGGGAGAAACAACAAGGTCTGCAAAACATGTTCAATTGCTCAAATGTTGCCAAAATTGAACTTGATGTGGTAGCATGCTAGGACCTGGGTCTACTATGCGCTGTGCCTTAGAGACCCAGCGTGCTTCTTCTCCAGTGTCTCCTCTTGGAGCTGTATCTGATTTTACTACCAGTTTTCATTAGAATCCATTGGGGAATGGGACGATTCTGCTTTTGTTTCTTGGCCAGGAATGTCTTGATCCTGAAAGTCTTATGAGAAGACACAGTGAAGAGAGAACATAGCAGCACTCACATGATGGCGAAGAAAGGAAGAGCTTAAAGATTATTTTAAAATATATTTTTAAACTTTTGAAATGTGTTCATTATTGCATATGTTCTATTTGCTCTGTAGAGAAAAGTAACTTTTGATTCATGTTGTTGTTGTTGTGGGTGCCATTGAATAGGTACCAACTCATAGTGACCATATGCACAGCAGAACGAAACACTGCCCGATCCTGGGCCAACTTTGTCACACTTGAGCCCATTGATGCTGCCACTTTGCCAATCCATCTCTTTGGGGGTCGCCATCTTTTTCTCTGACCCTCCACCCTACCAAACATGATATCCTTCTCCAGCAACTGGTCCTTCCTGACAATATATCCGAAGTATGAGAGATGAAGTTTAGCCATCCTGGCCTCCAAGGAGCACTCTGGTGGCACTTCTTCCAACATAGATCTGTTGGTTCTTATGGCAGCCCATGGCACTTACAATATTCTCCTCCAACACCATAACTCAAAAGCCTCATTTTTTCTATGGTCTTCCTTATTCACTGTCCAGCTTTCACATGCATATGAGGTTATTGAAAATCCCATGGCTTGGGTCAGGCGCACCTTAGTCTTCAAGCTGACATCTTTGCTCTTCAACACTTTAAAAAGATCTTGTGCAGCAGATTTGCCTAATGCAATACATCATTTGATGCTTTGACTACTGCTTCCATGAGTGTTGATAGTTGATCCAAGAAGAATGAAGTCCTTAACAACTTCAATCTTTTCTCTGTTGGTAAGAATGTTGTTTATTGGTCCAGTGGTGAGAATTTTTGTTTTCTTTACATTGAGATGCAATCCATACTGAAGGCTGTGCTCTTTGATCTTCATTAGTAAATATTTTAAGTCCACTTCACATTCAGCAAGCAAGGTTGTATCATCTGCATATCGCAGGTTGTTAATGAGTCCTCCTCCAATCCTGATGCCACATTTTTCTTCATAGAACCCAGCATCTCAGATTATTTGCTCAGCATACGGGTTGAATCAGTATGGTGAAAGAAGACACAACCCTGTCACACACCTTTTTAAATTTTAATCCATTCAGTGTTCCCATGTTCTGTTAGAACAACTGCCTTTTGGTCCATTCCTCATGAGCACAATTAAGTGTTCTGGAATACTCATACTTTGCAATGTTGTCCATAGCTTGTCATGATCCACATAATCAAAAGCCTTTGTGTAGTCAATAAAGCACAGGTAAACATCTTTCTGCTATTCTCTGCTTTCCGACAAGATCCATTGGACATCAGCAGTGATATCCCTCGTTCCACAGCCTCTTCTGAATCTGACTTGAACCTCTGGAAGTTCTCTGTCAATGTATGCTTGTAGCTATTTTTGTATTACTTTTAATAAAACTTTACTTGCATGGGGTATCAAAGTTATTGTCCGATGATTTCTGCATTTTATTGGGTCACCTCTCTTTGGAATGGGCACAAAAGGGATCTCTTCCAATCAGTTGTCCAGATAGTGGTCTTCCAAATTTCTTGGCATAGATGAGTGAGTGCCTCCTGTGCTGCCTCACTTTCTTGAAAGATTTCAATTTTTATTCTATCAATTCCTGGTGGTTCTTTGCCAATTCCTTCAGTGCACCTTGGACCTCTTCCTTCAGTATCATTGGCTTTGGATCATATGCTACTTCTTGAAATTGTTGAACATCAAACATTTCCTTTTGGTGCAGTGACTCTGTGTATTCCTTCCATCTTCTTTTTTGAGGGGGGGTGGGTTACATGGGAGAACATCAGCTTTACACTCATCCTATCGTATTTCATTTCATTGCAATGATTACAATCCCCTCCATGCATCATCAAATAATCAAAGGGTACAGCCGACAGGCCCGCCCCCTGGCTGCCAGCACACAGCACTTTCCCCTCCCTGCATCCAGTGTTCCCAGCCACTCCATCTGTCCACATCATCATCTCTGCCTCCATCCCTGGCATCACTGCCTCTCTGGGGTAGGGTCCCACTCTCCGCTCTTCTCATTTGATGGTCCCAGGGACCTCCACTCCTGGGCTGCAAAATCAATCACTCCCATCCTTTTGTCAAAAAACATCTACCTCTATATTTCCGACCCTCTCTGTCTGTCCTGATGGCAATTATTCACTATTATACCACAAGAGTCTTATCCCTATTTCCTTTCTCCAGCCCAGTCCCAACAGATTGAAAGTCATTCAGTGGTGATTTTACCTTCACCCGCCCCATCTGAAACTAGGCTCCCTCTTGAAAGCTTGTAAGCCAGTCACTTCTTGCCTTTATAGCCCCCCTCCACCCCACCCCCATTTTGGGTATCCAATGTCTAAGTTGCCCATCCCTGTCAACCCAGAGTAGCGAGGGGGTGGGAGTGATGATACTCGTTGTAAAGATTGTGAAGATTTGATTCCATCCGTAAGTAAAGTTCACCAAATTGTAGCAGGTTACTCCTTTTTTTTTTTCTCCTTCTTCTTTCTTCTTCTAGTTGAGTTCTGATCATCCAGCCATTGAAGCCAGGTCAAATGGATACTATCTGCAAGTATGGGTGTTCTTGTGCATCTCCAAGGTGGATGCTTCACTCTCCGCTCTAGTCCTCTGTGGCCATGTCATTGCCTCTGGGCCCAGGAGTCCCTGGGTCTTGCCATACTGCTGACCATCCAGGTCACCACCCAGGTTCACAGGAGTCTATTGAATGTGGTTGGACTTAGTTGGTCACTTCATTGCTGTTTTTCCCCCTCATCCCCTTATCGGTGACCAACGTGGTCAGCAGCCAGACTACATTCCTCCTCATGTATTCCACTTTAGTCTCAGTCTTGGAAGGGGTTTTGCTCTGAGGGGTCCTGACCACTTGCCTTGATGGCTCCCAGGCGAACAGCTTACTTGTTCTTGCAGTAATCAATCAGACTGCAGTTATTGTTTGGATTTTTCCTGCCGGTCTTTCTTTCATGAAGTATCTTCTGTTCATCTAGCCGCTCCAGGCTGCCTATTCGTCCTTTCCCATGGAAATTTCCTACCTCAGTCGATACTGGATGGGGTTCTGGATTCCACCTATGGTTTTGTGCAATGTAAAGGCTCCACAGGAAACCTCTTTCACTGGGCAACTTCTAGCCCCCTTTAAGGTATTCCAATCAGGCAGGTGTTGGCTGAAGATGGATTTACAAGCTTTCTGTAGTGAGTTTCTAGCTATTCCTTTCTCCCCGCCTCAACTGTCTATTTTACAATGGCAGACAAGGGAAACCAAGATTCAAAAGACAGCCAAGCATCTTAACACCATTCCCCTTGTTTACCCCTTCAAATCCCTGTATCCTGGAGCTCTGTTGTTCCAAGTGGTACATACATAATCATTTACCTCTGTCCCACTTAGCACATGCGAACCTGCCTAACTGTCCTCCCATCAGCCTTGTTCTACCATTCCCCTACCCCTTCTTGTGTATTGTCCCCCCCCACCTCCCTCCATACCCATGTTATCATGTGTCTATATTCCCTACCCTGTGCTCTATCTTCATCTACCCTCCTCTCCTCCCATACATCCTGGTGATCAGCAAATATAGCATATATATATAATCCACCACCACCCCCTTTTTAGTGTGGGTTCTTGTTCTTACTGTTTTACAATAATGGTCCTATGCAGTATTTTTCCTTTTGTCACTGACTAATTTCACTCAGTGTAATGTTCTCAAAGTTTATCCATGTTATGTGGTGGCTTGCAGCTTCCTTGATGTTCTTCAAGGTAGCATAGTATTCCATTTTGTGTATGTACCACAGTTTGTTTATCCATTCTTCCATTGATGGGCACTTAGGCTGTCTCCATCTTTTTGCTATTGTAAATAGTGCTGCTATAAACATTGGTGTGCATATATA
>NW_006408813.1:318128-352454 GCF_000296735.1 Chrysochloris asiatica | reverse complement strand
CAACTCGACGGCACTTAACAACAACAACAACAATGGCTAGTGATAGTGAACATTTCTTCATGTTTGTTGGCTGCCCGGATCTCTTCGTTGGTGAAGTGTCTGTTCATGTCCTGTGCCCATTTTTAAATTGGGTTATTTGTTTTTTTCTTGTAGAGGTGTTGGGTGGTGGTGGTGGTGGTTATGTGCTGTGGAGTCGGAACCAACTCATAGCGACTCTGTACAGGGTTTTCAGAGGCTGTAAATCTTTACAGGAGCAGAAAGCCTCATCTTTCTCCTGCAGAACAGCTGGTAATTTCAAACCGCTGACCTTAAGGTTTGCAGCCCAATTCGTAGCCACTACACTACCAGAGCTCCTTAGAGGTATTGTAGTTTCCTATATATTTTAGAAATGAGTCCCTTGTCTGATGTGTTGTTGCAAAAGATTTTTTTCCATTCTGCAGGTTCCCTTTTTACTCTATTGGTGAAGTCTTTTGATGCACATAAGCTTTTAATTTTTAGTATGTCCCAATCATCTATTTTGTCTACTTTTGTTTGTGTATTTTTCAAAATGTTTGGTAGTCTGTGTATTCCCTGTATTGGAGCCCTCACATTTGTCCCTAATTTTTCATTGATGACTTTCAACATTTTGGGATTCACATTTAGGCCTTTAATCCATGCTGAGTTAGTTGATTTTTGTATAGGGCGTGAGGTAAAGGTCTTCTTTCAGTCTTTTGCATATCGCTTTCCAGTTCTGCCAGCACCATCTGTTAAAGAGACTATCTCCTCTTCAAGCAACATGCCTAGGCACTTTGTCGAAAATCAGTCGGCTGTATGTGGATGGGTTAATTTCTGGATTCTTGATTCTGTTCCATTGATCAGTGTATCTTTCATTGTACAAGTACCAGGCTGTTTTGACCACTATAGCCGTGTAGTAGATTTTGAAATCGGGGAGTGAGAGGCTTCCAACCTAGTTCTTCTTCTTGAGCAGTGCTTTGCTTATCCTGGGTCTCTTTCCTTTCCATATAAAGTTTGTAAGTGTCTTTTCCGTCTCTTTGAAGAACGTCACTGGAATCTGGATTGGGATTGCATTATATGTGTAAATTGTGTTGGGTAGTATTGACATTTTCACAATGTTGAATCTTCCCAACCAGGAACATGGTATGTTCTTCAACTTTTGTAAGTCTCTTTTGGTTTCTTGTAATTTTCTTTGTATAGGTCCTTTGTTTCTCTGGTTATCTTTATTCCTAAATATTTCATCCTTTTGGTAGCTGTTGTAAATGTTGTAATGGTATTGCTTTCGTAATGTTCTTTTCAGCACTATACAGGAATCCAACTGATTTTTCTGTTTTGGGACATGTTTTAAGATATTTTGTTGTGTTATGTTTGTCATTTCCAGTAGTTATGTGTTTTTTGTTTTTTGTTTTTAATGCTTAAATGGATGTTTGTTGTTGTGTTATTAAGCTTACTGGGTGTCTCCTGGTGGATATGATCAGGAGATAGGCTTCCCTTTTCGCATGTAATGCTTAGCAGCTGTTATTGGCTCTTGTTTCAATGGTGGAATACTATGGGGGTATGCTTGTAGCTTGGCTATATGGCCACAATTGCTGACTCTTCTTGGGTAACATAGGGAGAAAAAGCTCCCACTTTCACGAAAAATGTGTGATCAAAAGGACCAAGAGTGGCAGCAATATAAAAGCAGAGACAAAAACCACCACTTTGAAACAAAACTAAAACTGTCCGACTGACCAGTTGTGGTACTACACAGGCGGTGTGTGTGCACCATAGAAGCCTCCAGCAGTGGGCGGGGGTGTCTGCTCGCTCAGCCTCTCCTCTACTCACCACCATAGAGGTGCACAGATAGATATTGAGAAGTTAATGGGGAAAAGATTGTCTACTATTTTTGTTTCTGAAGGTCAGTTAGGTATCTGCGTGTGCACAGCGTAATTCTCGAGATAGTTGCATCCGTTTATGTTGGGGTTTTACAGATTTTTCTATGGTTTGTCTGTCAGGCCTGACGGGCTTGCTTTTTTCTTGCTAGATAAGCCAGAGTAAAGGGTCCTGCACAAGTTAATTTTAGGGCTTGGACCCCGAGGCTGACATCATAAGCAGAGCTGCCAAGCTCTTTCTCTGTGCTGTGGAAAACTGTGGGCTCAGCACTGGACTTTTTTTTTTAGGGGGGGTACACACCCACCCACCTGAAGGTGTCCAGGCTGGGAAAGGAAGGCGTGACAGGGAAGAGGAGGAAAATTTTGTAGAATCCCCCTGCACCTCCTTTTGCAAATGTCACTGCACTGCTTTTAACGCTGGCTCTCTGGGCCAGTCTGGCTGTAGCCCCGCTCTCTGAACTCCACCGGGGCAGGGTGGCTGCAGAGGGAGTCCTATCTTCAGCAATTCCTAAATCACAGTATTTTCCTTTATACCAGTGATTTTTCCACTTGCACATGCGGGAAACTGACGCCCTGTACCTTATGCTAGATCCAGAGCTCTGGTGTTGTTCCATGAATGCAGCTTCTCCAGGTTTTCAATCCCTCCCCCATGGAGCCTTTCCTACCTGGCTCTGTCTCTGCCACCGCCAAAATCAGAACTTTCCCTTTCATCTTCTCTTGATGCTTTCTGCATCATTCAGTAATTTGCCCAGAGAATCCTTCAATAACGAAAGTCGAGGCTTGAATTTCTTTCTTCAGTTCCCCCAGCTTGAGAAATGCTGAGTGTGTTCTTCCTTTTTGGTTTTCTGACTCCAGTTCTTTTTGTTGTAATATTTGACTTTGTGTTTTCGAGCAGACCTTTGAAAATTTCTGTTCAGCTCTTGGACCTCCTCATTTCTTCCATTTGCTTTAGCATCTCTGCACTGGAAAGCAAGTTTCAGTGTCTCTTCTGACATCCCTTTTGACCTTTCCTTCTTTCTTGTCTTCTTAATGACGTTTTGCTTTCTACCTGTATGATGTTCTTGAAGTCATCCCACAACTCTTCTGGTCTTTGTTCTTTAGTGTTTAATGTATCAAATCTGTTCTTCAGATGATCTCTATATTCAGGTGGGATATAGTCTAGGTCATATTTTGGCTCTTGTGGACTTATTTTCATTTTCTTCAGCTTCAGTTTGAATTTGCATATGAGCAATTGATAATCTGTTCCACTATCTGCCCCTGGCCTTGTTTTGGCTGTTTTTCCATCATGTCTTTGATTCATAGAGGGGAATAAAAAATAAAGATCTCATTTTTAGATGACCTTTCTGTGTTTCCCACAACAACCTAGATTTGAGTTGGATACAGCAGACATCAAGGGAAGTATACAGAGATGGAATCTCAGAGAAAGATTGTTAACAGCAACTTTGAACTCTATGGGAAAGTGTACAAATTCACAGGCTGGCAAGGAAAATTGTCTCCTTTGACTCTTTTGTGGTATAATGAGGACCTTCTATATATTTTTAAAACAAATCCTTTACAATCTAGCAACAAAAGGGAATCTTTCATAATTTGGCAAACAGATGTTTCAAATAATTTTTCCCACATTATAGAAAATTTTAATATTTCTGCAGCTTCATTTTTCTTTAGTCTCTTCTGGAGAAGATGTTCTCTCTCTGTGAGTTGAAGGGATATATGGGTCATGTCCTTATTATTCCAACCCCTGTCCACACCAGCTTTGATTGGTTGAAGACTGAAAAACAAAAACATGGTATCCTTCAGACATGTCTCAGGAATGCTGATAAGCAAGTCCCTTTGACAAACTTAAGTGCCATCGAGTCAGTTCTGACCCATAGTGACCCCGTATAGGGTTTCCAAGGAGCAGCTGGTGAGCTTGATGAGCTTGAAACACCAACCTTGCAGTTGAAACCAACTTTGCAGTCCAGCGCATTAACCCATAGCGCCACACCAGGACTCTGACAAACAAACTAGGCAAATGAGATTGTTGGTTTTGGGGGTGAGTCATAATAAAGACTCACTTTATTATGGAAGACTGAAAATACATTAGGAAGCGCTAGCCTGTATACTTCATTCTCTGTTCCAAATGCCCAGTTAATTGCCAACAGCCAAAATTTCTTCCCCAAATACTAATTTCACAGGTGCAGATATTGCTTGCGGTTTTGTATTTAGTTAGCCTCGCCAGCTCATGTTGAAGCTAAAAATAAGACACAAGGATGGTGGTTCAGATGATATTCATTAGCTTATTAAACCAATATGACTGCAGAGATCCAGAAACTCCTGCTGCAAGCGTGGGGAACCTACAGAATGCACTGCAGGATTCCAACCTGTCAGCTAATGGCACTGTAAATATCACTGATTATTCTTTTTTAAGAGCAGTATTAACAGCTCAATCAACCGAGTAACTGAAAGGACAAGTGATAGAATGGGTGACTGGCTGCATTATCAAAAGCTTGCTTAGCAGCTCAGAGAACACCTTTCCTAATGAGTCAAGTGTCAGGCCCTAATGGGTGTTTGGTTTGGATATGGTAATCAGAAAGGAAGTAGTTAAAATGATTGTTAATTAAAAAAAAAACAAAAAAAAACCTTGATTAGAGGTCAGGATGAGATTTAGAAGAGATCTATAATGACAGTGTGCTTTGGGGCAATGTGCTTGCTTAACACACTGGGATATCCGTTAAGCTGCCATTGTCATGCTTCTTTGGTGTTGGAAGTGCAGAATGACTTTAATCTCTGAAAATTAGAAGGATACTGTTTTTCAGTGGAAGTACAGAGGACTTTTTCAAGGTGTTTAATTCAGGGGTATCTTTCTAAGGTAGGGGTGGCTGGTGGCAGGATATATAGTGTGGCATATTGAAGAAAGCTTTCTTTTCTACAATGATCTTGACCTCCATTGCTGTTGTTGTTAGGTGCCTTTGAGCTGAGTCTGATTCATAAGGACCCTATGCACAACAGAATGAAACACTGTCAAGTCCCATGCCATCTTGACAATGCTTTTTATGCTTGAGCCCATTGCTGCTGCCATTGTATCAGTGCATCTCCTTGGGAATCTTCCTTCACTTTCCCAAATATGATGTCCTCTCCAGGGACTTATCTTTCCTGATAACATGTCTGAAGTATGAGAGACAAAGTCTCACCATCTGGTTTGTAAAGGGCACTCTGGCTGTCCTTCTTCCAACCGTGATTTGTTTGTTCTTCTGGCATTCCATGTTACTTTACTTTCTTCACTAACATCATAATTCAAATCCATTGATTCTTCTGTGATCTTCCTCATTGATTATCCTGCTTTTATATGCCCACGAAGCTACTCAGATTACCTTGGCTTCTGTCAGCTGCACTTTACTCTTGAACACTTTATTAAAGATGTCCTTTGCAGATTTGCCTAAAACAGTATGCTGTTTGATTTCTTGACCACTGCTTCATTATCCAAAGAAAATGAAGTCTGTGACAACTTCAAACTTTTCTGATTTTGATATGATGTTATTTATTGGTCCAGTTATAAGGGTTTTTATTTTCTTTACATTGGCCTTCATATACTTGCTTATTAACTTTCCTATCCTGTTTGACCCATTTGGAAGGAATACCACACTCATAGACCAAAATCAATGCAGAGGGTGGAGCACTGGGAGTAGCATCTTATTATTTATCAAAATAGGAGAAGTGATTCTTCAATTATTTGGTGGGAGGAAAGGGAGAAGAAAGGCACTGTCTCAGTGAGTTTGATGGGAATCACTTTTGTTTCTTGGGTCTCCTGGGCAATCTTTAGAGGCAGTTTATTTAAGGCTCTGCCTAGCACAATGCATACCATGCAACAGGTACACAGGAAAAATTCGTTGTGAAAATGAAGACAATATGAAATGTACAATAAAAGAAATGGTCCTGAGCCTTATTAACTAGGGAAGAAAATCAACAGGCAGTCCATCAGGACTCTCGTCCTGAGCTAATATTCTCTCTCTCAAAACCTCTCCCCCAATTCTTCCCTCCCTCCCTATCTATTTATTATATATACATATAGTTGTTAAGTGCTGTTGAGTCGGTTCCAAGTCATAGCGACCCTATATAGGGTTTCCAAGGAGCGACTGGTGAGCTTGAACTTCCGACCTTACAGTTCAAACTGACCTTACAGTCCAGCGCATTAACCCACAAGCATATATGTGTGTGTGTGAAAACAATGCTCCTTAGCTAACAAAAGTATAGTCCAGGCATGATACATGTAGCTACAACATGCTAGGGTGAATGAAAGTTCTCAAATGAATAATATAATTTTTTGGTTAATGTGGGCCAGTGTAGCTACTTCCTTAACGCTTTCATGACCCAATTATTTTCTGCTTTGAACTTTTTGTTGATACCATGTATTTTCATTAATGGAAGGCATGCTGAATTGAATGAAGGAGCATTTGTGAAATATTTTTATGAAAAATGGATTTTGGTACATATTATGTTGCACACACATGCCCCTCTTGAATCTGGGGTAGAATTATGTGGAACATAATTGTTATTCTGGATTCTGAGTATAAAGTTACATGGGACACATATGCCTTTGGATTCAGGGTAGGATTATTGTTGTTAAGTGCTGTTGAGTCGGTTCTGACACATAGCAATCCTGTATAAGGTTTCCGAGGAGCAGCTGGTGGGTTTGAACCACCATCCTTGCAATTCAAACCACCCTTGCAGTCCACTGCTTATCCTACAGTGCCACAAGGGTAGCATTAGTGAGATACATCTATTTCTCCGGACTCTGCATTACCTTCTAGAACACTGAACAGGTGCATATACAATTTAGAGTGACAGGAAATGTGATATCTGTGTGAACATGGAATCTTTCCAAGAAAGGCAACTTCCAAATAACACATAGGAATCCAGGAATATACTTTCAAGGCTTATCTTCCAATCAAAAGGGCAAATATGAGCAGTTTTACAAATAACACCTGCAGGATGCATTACCTTCTATAACACCCTGAAAACCCAGTCATTTGTGGCATACACTCACTTCTTTGATTTCACACAGTTATGTAGGGCCCTTCCAGATGGCGGCATGCATTATCAGTAGGAAAGCAGCTGACCAATGAGCCTCAGAGGAAGAAACTGCAAGTGGGCATTATATGTCCTGTAGGTTAAAAAGCTAATCACCAGACACTGAAATAATCCAACTTGGGCTCATTGGGATTTAGGTCAACAGATCCACCTAAGAAGTGACATGCTTCTTGGTTTTAAATCACAGGTTTTCTTTGATAGATAAAAATACAAACCACTCACCCTCATATTCATTCATTCATTCATACTCAAAATATGTTCAGCATCTTCATTAGACACACTATTGTGCTAATCATCTCCTATGGGCAGATTTGATGCATTGAACACTAATTTCTGAAAACCAGATGAATTATGGGATGACATCAAAGACAAACATATCTATTTTTTTTTTTTTTATATTGTGTTCCAGCATCTAGCAAAGTTCTCAGACTATATAGTAGATGATTGCTAAATGCTTGCTGACAAGCATGAATGAATGAGTAAGGGAGGAGGAAGTCACAAAAGCAATTATAAATGCTGGACAAAGTGGGTATAAGCCGGGACAGATGCAACTTACTCAAGCTTGATGACTTAGATCAAGAAAGATTTCAGGTAGAAGGGAATGATTGAACTAATACTTTTGGAATGATTAAGACAGGACAGGAAAAAAATAGAACAAAGTAGGAAGTATATTCCATACTGGAGTCCTGCTGTGGCGCTATGGGCTAATGCGTCAGACTGCAAAGTCGTTTGAACTGCAAGGTCAGTGGTTCAAGCTCACCAGCTGCGCCTTGGAAACCCTATACAGGGTCGCTATGGGTCGGAATCGACTCGACAGCACTAAACAACAAACAACATATTCCATACTACAGGAACAACAAAGGTGTAGCAGTATAAAAGTGCATCACATTTTCAGGATGGTAAGAGTGCAGAGTCCCGGTGTTGTGCTGTAGGATAAGCACTGGACTACTAAGCACAAGGTTGGCAATTCACACCCACCAGTTGCTTCTTGAAAATCCTTTAAAGAGTCGCTGAGTCAAAACCAACTCACTGCCATTTAGTAACACAGTAGGTGAAAGGGGACAGTGATGGGTGAGATAGGCAGAGGGTAATGTTAAGTCACAGGGGTTCTCAAAGTACTACTGAAATAGTTGGGTACCACTGAAGGTTTTACAAAAGTGTGATAGTATTCCTTCTATGTTGTTGTTAAGTGCCGTCGAGTCGGTTCTGACCCATAGCGACCCTGTATAGGGTTTCTGAGGAGCCGCTGGTGAGCTTGAACTGCCAACCTCGCAGTTCAAATGGTTTTGCAGTCTGGCGCATTAATCTACAGCGCCACACCAGGACTCCATTCCTTCTATAACCGGGGCTTTATTTATGATGGAGTCCTGGTGTCAGAGTTCCGTGAAAGCAGGAACAATGTCTGTCTTGTTCATTACTGTCATCCCAGTGCTTACAAGAGGCCCTAGCACATAGTAGGCATTCAGTAAACCACATTGCATAATCAAATAAAGTAATGAATGAATAAACCATCATATGATTTGTTATTTAGCCACATTTATAAAATGCAGAGGACGCTTTATGTATGGAACATTTCTACTGTAAGATGAAGAGAATTAGTTTTTGAAAATACAGAGTCTGTGTCTTTTAAGGCTGAAAGATCCTGTTTCAGTGATTCAGTTGCAAGTCATGAATTTCCATTTAGTGTTGGGGTATCTCCAAGATGCTTTAAACTTCAAGGTTGGCCGAAGAAACTGGTAGATATGTGTATCTATAAGATGATGGAGGAGAATACTGAAAGTGCCATGGACTGTCAAAAGAACCAATAGATCTGTTTTGGAAGAAGTGCAACCAGAGTGTTCCTTGGAGGCCAAGATGGATGGCTAGGCTTCGTCTCTCATACTTTGGATACATGGTCCGGAGAGAACAGTCGCTGGAGAAGGATGTCATGCTGGGTAAGGTGGAGGGTCAGAGAAAAAGAGGAAGACCCCCAATGAGATGGATCAGCCAGGTGACATCATTGATGACATCAAGTGTGGCAGCGGTAGTGAGGTTAGCCCAGGATCGGACATTGTTTCGTTCTACTGTGCATGGGGTCGCTATGAGTTGGTTCTGCCTCGATGGCACCTGACAACAAAAACAAGATGATGGGATGACTTCACAGTCTTTAAAGGAGCTATTTGTTAGTACAGATTTGTTAAATAAGATGCAAGGGACAATTTAATTAGGAGCCCTGGTGACACAGTGGATTAACTGTTGGACGGCTAGCTGAAAGGCTGGCTTGTCAAACCTACCAGCTGCTCCATGGGAGAAAGATGAGGCCGTCTTGTTCTATAAAGATTCAGAACCTCAGAAACCCTGTGTGGAGCAGTTCTCCTCTGTCCTATAGTGTTGTTGAGTCGGAATCCACTCAGTGGCAACAAATTTTTGTTGTTGTTGTTTTCTTTTTTCTTGGTGGAGTACAGGTATCAGTGACTTATGCAAAATGAGACCACTCAATAAATATTTGATGAAGGACTGACCAATGCAAAGTGTAGACACCCACTTGTTGAAGGTCAGTATTAATTGGTTGTGTCAGATTGTATTTTCCAGGATGGCCCTACCAACATATTTATCCTATCTTGCAGGCTCTTTGTCATATGGTCCACTCAATAAGACACGCTCTATTATTTTGCAATTGAGGGAACTTTTTAACTGTCTCTCCCCCTTCAATAGAACACAGTAGAAGCAAATCTATGTAAATTCTGGCTAGGTCAATTTACATATACAATGTGGCTTCCACCTGGTTCTTGCTCTCCCTTTATCTCTCACTTGGGATGCCGGCCTGTAGAACCCAGTCACCATGCTGCATGGAAGCCCAAACTAGCTTATGCGGAGAGCACATGGAGAAACATGTGGAGAGGAACTAAGACCTCTAGTCAGTATCAACCATGAGACATGTGATGAGTTCCATGACTCCAGCTCCCAGTCACTAAGCCTTCCTTCCAGCTGAGACCCCAGGCATTGTGGATCAGTATGAAGCAGCTCCACACTGTGCACTGCTTGTATTCTTGAGCCATAGAAAGCATGAGAGATAATAAGTCATTGTTTTGTGGTAATTTGTTACTCTCTGGAGAAGGACATCATACTTGGTGAAGTGGAGGGTCAGTGACAATGAGGTAGACTCCCAATGAGATGTATTGATGTAACACAGGGCTCAAATAACAATTGTGAGGATGGTGCAGAGGGCTGCTATGAGTTGGAACTGACTCGATGCCACCTAACAATAACAACAATTTGTTACTCAGTAATATATAATGAATACATTTACACTCTTCATTTATAAATTAATTTTTTTTACAGATGCCTTTGAAAATCTGATGAAAGTTATGGTTTATTGACTGTAAGGTGGCCCCTAAAATCCCTGTCTCTGAGTGTCCATGCCTTATATGGTTCCCAACTATTGATTGTGGGCAGGACCTGTGTCTTGCATATAGCCAATAATATATGGCAAAAATGGTAAGATGTCATTCTTGTGATTATGCTACCTTAGATAGACTCCCTTTTGCTATTAGATTCACTCTAGAATCCTGGCTCCTCTTGCTGGCTTTAAAGAACCAACCTTTTGTGAATCCTACAATTGCAAGGCATATGTGTACATTTTACCAACAACCAGAGTCCCCAGTCCAACATGAAGATAAGAACCGCATTCTAGTTGACACCTTGATAGCAATCTTGCAAAGGACCCAGCGAAGCATTATGCAGACTTCAGAGCCACATCAATGGTGAAATAATAACATTATGTGTTATCTTAAGCTGTTGGATTTGTTGAAATTTGTCACGTAGCATAGAAAATGAATATAAAACTGTGATCCTCTCTGACAAAATGTGCAGTGACTCACAGCCATAGAATTCTTCTGTTTTAGGGAGTTTATGGACCCCTGATTCCCATGAAAGGACCCCACGTTAAATGTTCCTGCTCCAAATCATTTGCTTTGCAGCCACATACCACATGTGGAAGAGTGCAATGCCTAGAAGGTTTCTGTGTGACACTTCTTAGTAATATCTCATTTACTTGTTTAATTGTTCAATACTTTAGAAGAGAATATTTTCCACTATGGGGCTGATGAGTTTTCTCTAGTTTTTTTGCAGGGTGGAGGTGGGCCTCTGGAAGTGTTTCAGATTACCATTTCACTCATGTCTTAGCTCTCTAGTACGGATGTCACCAAACTCTGCAAGTGGGTGCCTTTAACAGAAATGGATTCTCTCACCATTTAGAAGGCTAGAAGTCCAAATTTCAGAGGTCCACCTCTATGGAAAGGCCCTTATCCCCTTCCAGCATCTGTAGGCCCAGCCTTCTTTGAAGATCTCCATAGATCTTAGCATCAGTCTTCCCCTGGACGTAGGTGCTACACAGTGCTGGGCTCCCCAAGTCCAAAGGATGCATTACACTCCTGGTTCTTCTTTCTGGGTGATAGTAGGTCTGTATGCTCACTTCTCTTTCCTTTTACCTTTTGTAAGATAAAAAGTATGGTAGGCCACATCCCTGAGAAAGTCCCTTACACTGGATCAGGGTTATGATGGAACTAAGGGTATTGCAGCCCACAGTTAATACTTATATTGCTTTATCATATCCGATTACATCATAGGGAATCAGCACATAACTGCCCCATTGCATCATTGCATAACTGTCAAACCATTGATAATCATGACCCAGCCAAGTTGACACATATTTTGTTGTTGTTGTGAAGTGCCATCAAGTCACTTCCGACCCACAATGACCCTGTATAGGGTTTCTGAGGAGTGACTGGTAAGCTTGAACCACCAACCTTGTGGTTCAAACTGACTTTACAGTCCAATGCATTAACCAACAGTGCCATACCAGGACTTCACATATTTTGGGGGGAGGACACAATTAAATCTGTGACAACTCCTAAAAGGAAAATCCACCCATCTTCCTATATACAAAACCAAGGAAAGAAGAGCAAACAGTAAACAAATAGAAACTACAGATGTTGTTGTTGCTAAGTGCCTTTGAGTCGTTTCTGATTCATAGCGACCCTGTATAGGGTTTCCTAGGAGCGGTTGATGAGTTTGAACTGCCGACCTTGTGGTTCAAAGCGACCTTGAGGTCCAGTTCATTATCCCACAGTGACACACCAGGACTCCAGATAGAGTGATGCTAATGAGTTAATCATTGAGAAAATGCAAATGAGCACAATGCAGTAAATGGTTTACATTTTTCCCCCTGCTTTTCATTGTGAGATAAGATTCAAGATAGAACAAAATTGTTTCTTTTTATCATCATTAAAATTCCGTACCGCCTACTTGTCTGATAGACATTGGTGGAGCCCTTGAGATTATGGCCCTTAGACACCCTCCAACCCTAGAACTGAACTTACCCCTGCCACTCGTTTTGCAGTTGAATAGAGAAGATCTCCATAGATCTTAGCATCAGTCTTCCCCTGGACATAGGTGCTACACAGTGCTGGGCCCCCCAAGTCCAAAGGATGCATTACACTCCTGGTTCTTCTTTCTGGGTGATAGTAAAGAAAGCCTCTTTATATTCTTTATGTTCACCCATAGGTGAGCAGTCAAACCAAGGAGATGCCACTCTTAGTAATAATGATCCATATGAGATCCAAAGGGCATCGTTGGCCCAGGGATACAGCTCAGGAGTCAGGGAAAGGAGGACCAATGGAAATAGAAGTGAGAGCAGTGTTGCTACACTGTGAGGATTCCAATCAGTGGCATCCAACAAAATGCATCTGAATTGTTGGATGGAAACCCAACTTTTTTGTCAAATTTCACCTAAATCACAAAAACTGAAATAAAATACAAAAAAAAAAAAAATCTTCTAACCTCTCTCATAAAGCAAGTGTTTTCTCTCTCTTTCTTCATTAATAATTGCTATGCTCTAATAAAATTAGAGGATGTAGAAAATAATACTTATTATGAATTCCCTAACACTGGCACGCAAACATCCCCATTAAAGCCAGTGATCTATGTTTTGTTATTTAGATAAATGTCTGTAATTCTTGCCCTGTATTCTGAAGAAGCAAAATCAACCTTTGAAAACTTCCATTTTTGATAGTACTGAAAGGAAGGGTCAATTTCTTTAAGGACCAGTGTGATGGGGGAGGGGGGAATCTCCTAAGCATTAAGTAGGAGTTCCAACTGCTTTCAGTTTCCCTCTGCCCCTGTTATACTGTAACAAGTTCAGCCAGCAAGTATCCACATTGATTCCTGGAACCAGTTTCTGCACTAGGAATATCTGGCTTGTAGGGGAGATGTCCCCATCTGCACCACACATGGGGAAGGCAGCCTGCATCTGGGCCAAGTGTGGATGGCATGGAAGAGTCTGCTTGCTTGCTTGTAATAACAAAGATGCAAGTTACATGCAGGCATGCTGACTGATTTATTCTTTTTCTGCTTCCCAATCACAAACAATGTGGCTTTGCCTATTAATTTTTGTAGGTACCATTAAAAGGAATACCATAGCTAATGTTATATCAGTCAGACCCAATTACGCTAGTGAACTGCTTTTTTTTTTTTTTTCTTTCATGCTGTGGCATTTCCTTTCCCCTGAAAACACTCTTTCACTCAGTCTAGCAATTAACTGCTTGAACAGTATAATAAGGAAGCAATTAAGAGGTGACAGAGAAAAATTAACACTCCATTTCACATTAAAGGCTAAGTGAGTATTCTTGCCATTGTGAGTTAAATGTGTCTTTGAAAACCTGTAGTTTGGATGTATTTTCCTTTTGAATAAGGAGCCCAGCTCCATGTTTTTTGTCTAGCATCCCAATCTGAAAATGGATGCTAACTAATTGGGTGCTGTCTGCTTAAACAGGCTATATTAATTGCAGTTTGTTCTCCTGTAAGTGTCAAGGAAAACAAAATCTTTGTAATGTGTAGGCATAATGTACGGCTGCCTTCATTTGAATATGCAGGCCATGTCCTAGTGCAAATAAAGCAAACTCCTGGATGCAATGTTGCCATGGCAGGCTGCATTTGCATAATAAATAACAGCTATCATGAGACTTTCTTTATGAAGTTCTCTGTTGTGTTGTCAGCTGTAAGGGCCTCCACTAAAGCAGCCAATATTGAGGAAGTAGAGTGTGTTTTGCTTGCAAATGCAACACCCCAACGTGAGTCACTGTCAAGAATACATTATTTTAGTGTTGCTGGCTAAGTGGGATGGATTGTGTTAAACATGTACATGGACTACATGGTGAACTGTATCAACACACATCCACAAGATGACAAGAATATGACTTCACTCCAAGACATTTGCCTGGATGAATTCAGGAACATATCATTAGCTTACTCTTCGGTGCCAAGGTCTTGCAGCACAATAGTGGTATCTGTAATCTCATCTTCTCTATCCCTTAACACTGGGTCAATCAAGTTCAAAAATCCTTCTGATTTCTGGTGATGGAGACTGGAATAACATTTACACAACTTTCTCAATAGCTTTACCCCGACAAGATTCTATTCTCACAACATCATAAAGCAACAGAAAAGTTTTCTGCTCTTTACTTGAGGACTTTCCTCTAGGCATCGGGTAAATTGATTTAGCCTTTGTATCACACAGCAGACTGGCAAATAAGTCGGGCTGTATTTTTTTTCATTAATTGTCATTTTTTCCCCCTACCTTTTTACCAGTTTCAGAAACCCTTCTTTGCTGCATCTTCCCTAGGACTCAGAAGGTTTGAAGTCTAAGTCTGTGTGTGTGTGTTTCCCAACCAACCATTAACTGTAGTTCATGGAATGAGATTAATTAGCCTTGTCTTTCTTAAATGTATGCATTCTGCTTACACACTTCATTGTCCTATAGTTTTTCCTTCCAAGGGAAGAAAGCACGCTCATTGTCATTGTTAAGTGCTATTGAGTCTGTTCTGACAAAGAGTGACCCTGTATATACAGTTATCAAGGAGCTCTTAGTGGGTTTGAACTGCCGTCCTTGTAGTTCCCAGTCCAGTGCTGATCCTACAATGCCACACCACTTTTGTTGCTATTTATTGAGCACCTTATCTCATTTAATCCTGACAATCCCTCTGTTGTTGTTGTTAAGTGTCCTTGAGTCAGTTTTAACTCCAAGTGGACCCTGTAAAGGGTTTCTGAGGAACAGCTGGTGGATTTGAACCACCAACCTTACGGTTAGTAGTCCAGTCAGTGCTTATATTACAGTGTCACACCTGACTGAGATAGCCCAGGCTCTGATTCCTTCTGTAGTTTGCCAAACTTAACATAACTTGGCCGACCCAGGATTTGAATGCTGTACTTTCATCACACTGATGCCCCAAGGATAGAATTTTAAGAACTGAACATTAATGAGACCATCCTTAAACAATGGTTATTTTAATGACTACAAATTGCCCTGTATTTTTTTCTCTCAAGCCAATGAAAATCGCAATATTCATGACCCTAGGAAAGAAAGTTGCAACAGTTTGGAGCTGATTCTCACCTCTTTATAGCCTGGTTTATAGGGCAAAGAAGTTAGACTGAAACCTGCTCTAGATGGACGTCTAATAGGTTCTCTTTTATTTCCAAAAGGAGAAAAAAGAGAGACAGAGAGGAAAGAGGAGGGAAAAAAAAACAACAACAACAACAACAACAGCAAAACCGCAACAACTAATTTTCAACTTTTAAGAGCTCAGAAAGGTAGTCTAGCTATTAAAGACTATTTATTATCCTTGTTATTTTTTTCTTTAACATTTTATCATCTGAAAATTTCCTTGCTCATATCAGAACTTGCTGTTCAGGTGTCTTTATAGAGCAATTTTCTGTAGCCAAGTTACACATCTTGAAATAATGACTCATAATGGAAATGGAGCGTGAGGTATATGCAGCATTAGCGAAAGAGCACCATTAGAATATGCTGTATTACAAAAAGTAAACACTTGGGTACTTCGGCTTTTAAAATGAAATCCTTAAAAGCAAGACATCTGTGGCAAATGCAGTAATAATATTTAATAATTGTGGAGAGTAGAGAAAATGGCAAAAAGTGACCAAACAGTTGGAGAACCTAGGCAGCTTGTATAGTAAGAAATGCCCAACCTACACCTTCCAGAAGGATTTAGATTCTATCTATCTATCTATCTATCTATCCATCCATCTATCCATCTATCCATCTATTGCAACCTAGTTTTCTTTTTTCTTCTGTGGTAAAGCCATGAGTTGGAAGGTAAAGGTCTTTCGTCTTTCAATATTTCTTTGAAATGAACATTTCAAACCACCTGTTCAATGAAATCACTTTTGGGTTATTGACGTTTCCGCTATACCTTGATGGAGTTATATTACCCAAAAGCCTAACTTTTATTTTACCTTTGAAAAGAAAACATTACATGTAACATACAAGTCCTTTGCGGAGGAGTAACAAATCCACGATTCATTATTAGGACATACCTGGGCTCTTTACCACTAATGGGTAGGGCAGCAGTTTCTTCAGTGTACATAATGTCTACATACTCAAGGCTCACCTACAACAACATTTCAATGAATACTTAGGAAGGGACTATAGCAGTATTCATTTGGTACAGTGGTATCCAGTCAGGAACTTGCACAAAGAAGCCCTGCATCTAATTAATTATGAAGAGGATGAGTGGAAAGAAGGAAGGATAAAAAAAAGAAAAGAATTTATCTAATATATTTCAAGTTTTCCCACTCATGTCTGAGACCCCAGGAACTCTGTGTATTTGTGGTGGTGGTGGTGGTGTGTTGTTGTTGTTAGGTGCCATCGAGTTAGTACCGACTCATGGTGACCCTGTGTACAAGAGAACGAAACACTGCCCGATCCTGGGCCAACCTCACTATTGTTGCCACTCTTGAGCCCATTGATGCTGCCACTTGGCCAATCCATCTCGCTGGGGGTCTTCCTCTTTTTCTCTGACCCTCCAACTTAACCAAACATGATACCCTCCTCCAGTGACTGGTTTCTCCTGACAATATGTCTGAAGTATGAAAGACAAAGAAGTTTGGCCATCTTGGCCTCCAAGGAACACTCTGGCTGCACTTCTTCCAACACAGATCTGTTTGTTCTTTTGGCAGCCCATGGCACTTTTAATATTCTCTTCCAACACCATAACTCATAGGCATCAATTCTTCTATGGCCTTCCTTATTCACTGTCCGACTTTCGCATGCATATGAGGTGACTGAAAATACCATGTCTTGGGGCCAGGCGCACCTTAGTCCTCAAGCTGACATCTTTGCTCTTTCTTTGACACTTTAAAAAGGTCTTGTGCAGCAGATTTGACTAATACAATACGTTGTTTGATTTGTTGACTGCTGCTTCTGTGAGTGTTGATAGTTGATCCAAGAAGAATGAAGTCCTTGACAACTTCAATCTTTTCTCCGTTGATAAGAACGTTGTTTCTTGGTCTAGTGGTGAGGATTTTTGTTTTCTTTACATTGAGATGCAATCCATACCGAAAGCTGTGCTCTTTGATCTTCATCAGTATGTATTTTAAGTTATCTTCATTTTCAGCAAGCAATGTTATATCATCTGCATATCACAGGTTGTGTGTCTGCGTCATTTTTAAAAAGATATTTTAAAGCCCATACATAATGACTTTGCCTCTAGGTAGTCTGGACACTTCGCAAATGTTTCAAAGGAGAAAAAGGTCAGGATTCTGTGAAAAAGTCACCCAAATGAATTGCAAATGGTGAGAGCTGAGGGGTCTGACTCTTTTGTATACCTTGTCACTGTTGTTGTTGTTAAGTGCCATCGAGTAAGTTCTGACTCAAAGTGACCCTGTATAGGGTTTCTGAGGAGCAGCTGGTAGGTTTGAACCACCAACCTTGTGGTTAGCTGTCCAGTACTTATTCTGCAGTGCTACACCAGGCCTCTGTGTACCTTAATTCTTTTTACAGAGGAGATACTTATTTTTGGATACCTGCTTCTCTCTTCTCTCTAGCATCTGCCCACTACAGTAGTAGAGAGCTCCCAGTCTCAGTCCCTCTTATCTTCCCTGCTTGGCTCACTACATCCACCATCCCAGAGAAAGTAGTACAAAATGATCTCTGTGTTTATACAACGTGATGAACTAATTGATATTACTAAGTTGTATACCTGAAAAAGGCTGAATTGGCAAATGTATTATGTTTATTTTTATAAAATTTGAGCAATTGCAGATGCTCCTTGTGTACAAACACTTCATGAGATTGATATGATTGGTTTGAAGTTTAGGGTCATGATTTCATGGAACATACTAGTTGATTGACCTAATACTGTTGTCCATGTTTCTGTTCTACCTCCTAGTTCCTGGGGTCTTAAAAGCTTGTTAGTAGACCTCCCAGGTGAAAACTTGGTCTCTGTTCTTTTGGAGCAGCAGAGGAAGGGTCAGGAATCGGGGGGGGGGGGGGGGAGAAACTGGACTGTATGTCTGGTTGCCTCCATGAACTGTCTGTCCCTTTGGCCTGAGACCAGCACTGGATGGTGCCCTACTACCATTACTGAATGATTTGTTCAAAGATTGTCTAGCAGAAGCCAGATGAAAAGGGAGAGAAATGTGAAACAGAATTTAAAATTCTCATGAAAAGTCAGACTTTCTGGAGCCATTGAAATGAGATGATCCTATGAAACTACTGACCTGAGGGAATCTTTAGACCTTAAACCTTAACTTGAAAGTATCCCAGGAAGTTCTCTTTAAATCAAACAATCCGATTGTTTCCCAGTTTGCAAATTGTATGCTCAGTAAACTTCAGTAGATTTCTCTAAAAACAAAACCAAAAATATTTGCTAGGGTGGATTACCTTTAAAAACACTTCACTGAGTAAAAAAGCAGTCAGTCACAAAAGAATAAATATGATATGTTGTCACTTATATGAAAGAAAGTATATAGAATCCAAAAGTTATTCATGGTTCCCAGGAATGGGAGGGAGGCGATAAGGGGGATTTTTTACTTAGGATCAGTGAGTTTATATTAATGGTGGTAGAATCATATGGAAAAGATAGCAAGAGCTATTGTACAATGTAAAGGATTAGTAAATGTTGCTGAATTATACATTTAAAAATTGCTGGATTTATGTATGTTTTGCTCTGTATATTACCACCAAAAAAAAAAAAAAAAAGATCTTCGCTAGTGTTATAAATTGAACTGTGTCCCTCCAAAATCTGCATGGCAAATGCAAACAGCTTTGTAATAATATTTGCCCTTGTTACCTTTCATTCTTATGCTCCACCCAGTGTCTTCTTGTACCTTGATCATTTTGTAGTAACCTCCTCCTTAGTGTTTATTGCCTATCCCTTCACCCAAGTGAATATGTATCTCTGGTCTAGTTAGTGATTTACCCTCCCCCACTCACCACTGGCAGTCTTCAAAGAGTGTTACTTTCTGTACGTAATGCTTTGTTTGACTTTTTATAGTAGTGGTCTCATATAATATTTGTCCTTTTGTGATTGATTCATTTCACCCGGCATGATGTCCTCCAGGTTCATTCATATGATGCAGTGGTTTGCAAAGCCATCGCTATTCTTGAACATTGGATAGTGTTCTATCGTGTGTATTTGCCCTGATCTGTTTAGCCATTCATCCACTGAGAAATGTGTAGGTTGTTTCCATCGTTTTGCTACTGTGATGAACATGTTTGTGTCATGGATATTATTTCTCTAGGATATATATCTTGCAGCAGTATTTCTATTTCCAATTTTTGAGAAAGCATCATGCCGTTTTCAGTCCCAGCAGCAGTGTAGGAGACTTCCAGTCTGTCCATACCCTTGCCAGTCTCTGTTGCTTTTCTGTTTTGTGTTGTTGTGTTTTTTTAACATTGTAATTAATGCTGGGGTGGGGTGAGATGACATCTCACTGTTGTTTTGATCTCACAAATATTGACAGGTTTGACAGAGAATATTTCTACATATTTATTTAAATATATCTATAAGGAGCTCTGGTAGTGTAGTGGTTACGAATCGGGCTGCAAACCTTAAGGTCAGCGGTTCGAAACTACCAGCTGATCTGTGGGAGAAAGATGAGGCTTTCTACTCCCATAAAGATTTACACCCTAGGAAACCCTGTATAGGGTTGCTATTGGTTGGAGCCGACTCGACGGCACATAACAACAACAACAACAACATGAGTATAGTAGAGCATACAGGGCAAAGTTATAAAAACTCCTTAGCCATGACCAAACACCTAGAAGGAATGAATCACTGAGCCCAGGGGCTCAAGACCATAATCTTGGGGGACATCAAGGTCAATTGTCATAATGTAGCCACAAGGACAGTGTTCTACATCTTACTTTGGTGAGTAGCGATCGGCGGTGGGGGGGGGGCGTGTCTCAAAAACTTGTGAGCATGCATCTAAGATGTAAACTATTGGTCTCTCCCCATCCATAGCAAAGAAGAGTGAGGAAAAGCAAAGATTCAAGGAAACAATTAGTCCAAAAGTATTAAACAGGCAAGCTAAGAAACAGAGATGTTAAGTCATATGACTTAACACCCAGGAGCACAGGCTCAGAGGAGACCCTTGTCTTCCTCCAGAGCTGACAGAAAAAGCCTTTCCCTAGAGCTGGTGCCCTAAATTCGGACTTCTAGCCTCCTAAACTGTGAGGAAGTAAATGTCTGTTACAGCCACCACATACATACTTCCTGTTCCAGCGGTACTAAATAGCTTAGATACCATTACAGAATATCTCAAGGAACTTGTAGCCAATGAAAGTCATCTATTTACCAGGACGGTTTCTGCTGAATTGGTTCATTGCCATCTACCAAGATATTAAAGACATTTTTCTGAATGCTACCACCTCTCTATTACCAGTGGTCCATAGCTCTCATTCCCGTCCTGTCAGTTAGAGAAGAATTCTATTTCAGTGCAGTTCTCAACCTATATAGATGAATACATCTGCAATTCGCCACCCTGTGATATCAGGTCCTAATTTGTTATATTGTTGTTGACTGCTGTCAAGTCAATTCTGACTCATAGTGACCCTGTATAGGGTTTCCAAGGAGTGACTGGTGGGTTTGATCCACTGACCTTGTGGCGCAAACTGACCTTTATGACAGGGTGTAAACAACATCCTGTTTTCTTCATCTGCTAGTGACTGGAGAATGCCAGGTCCTTACTACTGACTTTCTCCATATTCATCTACCTGCCTTTTCTCTCCCTTCTATATAAACACTCACCCCTGCTGATCATTTTCTCTCCTGAACCCCAGACTCCTTGCACATGCCCAGCCTTGGATAGGTTCTATAATTTTTTCTGACTTTCTAGGCTGAATTTTAATCCTTTCAGACACTTCTTCTTCCTAATCAGTTACTTAAAACAAAACAAAAAAAGTTCTAACTGAACTTGCAACATTGCTACTTTGACATCTGTAAAGTCCCCTTGAGGGGGGTGATGTGTAAGGGAAATAAGGCAGAAGAGTATCCACGATCTTACCCCAGGGCCATCTTCCTGACCTCAGATCTCTTAGTCCCCTTTGCTCTCTTTCCTGCCCATCAACTTTTGTCTAACTACAGATGAATATTTCAAGTACCTATATTTGCATATAACATACATAAGATAACTTTTGCCTACTGCAAAAAAAGTTGGATAATTATATTTCACATATAACAGGAAATGGGTTCGTCACATACGTAAGCCTCCATCAATGATTTGTAATTTGTTTTTGGTCCTCATGTCAATAACTTGCTGAAGCTCTTCATTGAATGTGAATGGTACTTACCTTGTGAAAGCTTTCTGGGTTTTGTTGGTTGTTGTTTTGTCACCATTATGTTATCATTTAGGCAGTATATGGTATTTAGCTCATCCTAATGCTGTCAGTGAAGCTACTTGGAGAGCTAAAATAGAATTAAAAATACAAATATTAGAGACTTCAGGTGGTAAGCTAAAATAGCAAGCAGGGAAACCAAAGATAGTTGTCCTCTATGTACTTAGTTGTTATTGTTGTTGTTGTTGTTAAATGCCGTCGAGTCGATTCCAATGCATAGCAACCCTGTATAGGGTTTCTAAGGAGCAGCTGGTGACTTTGAACCACCAACCTTGCAGTGCAAATGACTTTGCAGTCTGACTCATTAGCCCACAGCACCACACCAGGACTCCTATGTACTTAGTGACACCCAGACTGTATTATTATAGAGCCTGAGCATATAGAGCGGAGTGAAAGTTCTCAATAGAGATGATTAAGAAAATAGATCTGAGTGAAACTTTGAGAGCATTTAGTCTATCACCTTAATTTTTCAAGTAGAGAAACTGAGGCCCAGAGTGAGAAAGGAACTTGTCCCAGGTCCTATGCTAGTCAGTGGCAAAGGTAAGATGAGACTCTCAGACCTCTGTTTCTCACTCTGGAGGTTACTCACCCACTTTTTCATGCAAAGACAGGTAGTAAGGTATTCAGTACAACTAAAAATTAACATTAGAGATGGGAGTTAAATTAGAAAAATAATTTCAATACCCTTATTGCTCCAACATAGCCAAAATAAAAATAGGACACCGAAGTAAAAAAACATGAATAGCAGGCTTGATACTCATAGCCACTAGTACTTGCTTTTGTACAGAAGTGTTCCTTTAGATGTGTGACCCCAGATGTAATTCAGAAGCACAGCATGTGTCAGTTCATACTGTGTCATGTGACACAAAGCTACTTAATATCACCTGACTCAGAGTGACAGTTCTATTGCACTGCATTGCACTAGGAAGAAATAACACTTTCTTTCACAAGTGGATAATTATCTCTGCCAGTTGATATTGTTTTGCTATTTGCAGGTAGAAAGGGAAAAAGCAGGTATGTTCTTGACAGTGATTCCTGAAACAAAATACCAGGATAAGAGATTTGTGGGAAATCTATTTGATAGGGTCATAGGAGTTCAAACAACATGAGTGAAATCAAATATTATGTTTAATGAAATAAATACTTTTGCATTGAGAAGTAGTTCGATTGGCAGGTGAAGTATAAAAACATACACAGGAAGCAACTTCAAAAAAATGGGATGGAGGAGCTTGTTGAAGGTACAGGACAAATACCTAAACCTTCCTTATACAAGTCTCCGCAAGGAAGTTACTTATCCATAGCCAATTAAGTGGTTTGACAGAAAAAAATACTAACATCCACATCATTAATAGCTAACACTTATATTTTTACTATTACTCTAAGCACTGTATCTGACAGTGTTCCAAACTGGGATCAGTGGTACTGAAGGCATGGGCGAGAACCAAACCTCCAAGGATTGATGGGACACAACTTGAAATCTTTCAACAAACTGATGCAGTACTTAAAGCTCACACTCATCTCTGCCAAGAAATTTAGAAGACAGTTACCTGGCCAACTGATTGGAAGAGATCCATTTCTGTACCCATTTCAGAGAGAGCTGACCCATTGGAATGTAGAACTCTTCAAACAGTATCATTAATATCACATGCAAGTAAAAATTTGATGAAGTTAATTAAAACATGTCCCCAACAGGGAACAGCCAGAAATTTAAGCTGAATTCAGAAGATGATGTGGAACTAGGATTATCATTACTGATATTAGATGGATCTTGACTTAAAGCAGAGAATATCATAAAGATGTTTACTTCTTTTTTTTTTTTAATGATTTATTGTAAATTATGTGATAGTTAACATGGGAGAACATTAGCTTTACACTCATCCTATCGTATATCGTTACATTGCCTTGGTTACAATCCCTTCCATGCATCATCAACCAACCAAATGGTACACCCCGTAAGCCTGCCCCCTGGTCGTGAGCACACAGCCCCTCTCCCTCTCTGGGTCTAAAGTCCCCAGCCACTCCATCTCTTCACGTCATCATCTCTGCCTCCATCTCAGGCATCACTGCTTCTCTGGGTAGGGTCCCGCACTCCGCTCTTCTCCCTTGATGGTCTCAGGGACCTCTGCTCCTGGACTGCAAAGTCAACTACTCCCCTCCTTTTGCTACAAAATGTCTACCTTTACATTTCCAACCCTCACAATCAGTCCTGATAACAATTATTCACTATTGTATCACAAGAGACCTATCCGCATCTCTTTTCATCAGCCCCACCCAGACAGATTGGATACTACTCAGTGGAGATTCTACCTTCCTCCGCACCCTCTGGATCTAGGCTCTCTCTTGAAAGCTTGTAAGCCAGTCACTTTTTGCCTTAGTAGCCCCTCCCCTTCCCATTTTGGGTAGCCAATGTCCAAGTGGCCCATCCCTGTCTACCCTGTGTATTGAGGGGGTTGGAATGATCCTCGCTGTAAAGATCTGTTCCCTCTTTTGAGCTACTACCTCAATAGGTGTAGAGGTCAAGTTCATTAAATTGTATCAGATTACTCTTTTTCTCCTCTTCTTTCTTCTTCTAGTTGAGCTCTGATCATCCAGTCATTGAAGCCAGGTCAAGTGGGTATTATCTGCAAGTGTGGGTGTTCTTATGCATATGCCCTCTCTTCTTATCAGCTGGATGCTTCACTCTCCACTCTAGTCCTCTGTGGCTATGTCACTGACTCTGGGCCCAGGAGTCCCCAGGTCTTGCCAAACTACTGTCCAACCAGGTCTCCACCCCAGTTCACAGGAGTGTATTGGACTTAGCTTGCAGCTTCATTGCTGTTTTTCCCTCACTTCCCTTTATCGGTGACCAACATGGTCACCAGTCAAAGCATATTTCTGCTCGTGTATTCCCATTGAGTCTCAGTCTTGGAAGGGGGTTTGCCCTGAGGGGACCTGACTGCTTGCCTTGATGTCTCCTGGGCGAGCAACTTGCTTGCTGTTGTAGTAGTCAGTCAGACTGCTGATATTGTTTTGTATTTTTCCTGTTGGTCTTTCTTTCATGAAGTATCTTCTAAAGATGTTTACTTCTGCTTTATTGACTATGCAAAGACTTTCAAGTGTGTGGACCATGAAAAACTATGGATAACACTGTGAAGAATGGGTATTCCAGAACTGATGAGGAACCAATACATAGAACAAGAGACAATTGTTAGAATAAAACAAATGGATACTAAATGGTTTAAAATCAGCAAAGATGTGTGTTAGGGTTCTATCCTTGCACCATATTAATTCAATCTGTATCCTGAGAAAAATAATCTGAGAAACTGGATTATATGAAGAAGAACATGGCATCAGGATTGGTAGAAGACTCATTAGCAGTCTTTGATGTATAGCTGATACAACCTTGCTTTTTGGAAGCTAAGAGGACTTAAAATAATTACTGATGAAGATCAAAGACTACAGCCTTCAGTATGGATTGCACCTCAATGCAAAGGAAACAAAGATCCTCACAACTAAACCAATAAATAACATCATGATAAATTAAGAAAAGATTGAAGTTGTCAAAGACTTATTTTTGCTTGGGTGTACAATCAACATGCATGAAAGCACCAGCCAAGAAATTAAACTAAGGTGTGCCTGACTCAAGTCATGGTATTTTCAATAGCATCCTATGCATGTGAAGATAGGACCACGAATAAGGAAGACCATAGAAGAATTGATGCATTTGAGTCATGGTGTTGGAGAAGAATTTTAAAGCACTGTGTATGGACTGCCAGAAGAACAAACAAATCTGTTGGAAGAAGTACAGCCGGGATGCTTCTTAGAAGCCAGGATGGTGAGACTTCGTCTTTCATATTTCAAAAATGTTATCAGGAGGGACGAGTTTCTGGAGAAGGATTGGTAAAGTGGAGGGGCAGTGAAAAAGAGGAAGACTCCCAAGGAAATGGGTTGACATAGTGACAGCAACAATGGGCTCAAATGTAACAAGGAATTATAAACAATTGTGAGGATGGCGCAGGACCCAGTGATGTTGTGCTTCTTGTCCATAGGGTCGCTATGAATCGGAACTGACTCACCAGCACCTAACGACAATACTAAAGCACATTATGTATTAAGTCTCTTATTCTTCCAGTCACTGTATCAGAAAATTATAATATTACTAATTTTACAATTTGGGCAGCTGAAGCCAGAGTGGCTAAGTAATCAGTCCAAAGTCACCGGCTAATAAGTAGTGAAGTTGACATTTCCATCCCAGGCAGTCCGGTACCAGAGTCTGCTCTGGACTACTCTAGAGCCCCTCTCAATTCTGACCTAAATATCAATATCAATGTTATACCAAGGGGGAACATCTTGAGAAATCTGTGAGACCTAATAATGCAAACATATCTCCTTTCAGTCTAAAAGTTACCTGAGATGCTAAGGTGAACATCTTCATCACTTACACCTCTTGGTCTTTGACTTTGCTGTTGCTTCTGCTTTGATGCTTTCACCACCCATTTGTAGCTGGATCCTTTAAGGCCTATCCCAAACCTCATCTCTCTCTTGTGATCTTCAACCATCTATAGCATTTAACACTTTTGAACCCAAAACGCTTTTAAAGGATATCACAACATTTTATATAATACAACATAATTTCTCTTAAGGCATTCATTTGTCACATCTGTACATCTTAACATTTTTATCTTGCCTCCGTACTCTTCACATATTCCCATGACTAACAAGTTTCACCGCTGTGGTACAAATGGTTAAGTATTTGACTACTAGTCTAAAAGTTGGTGGTTCAAATCCACCCAGAAGTGCCTTGGAAGACAGGTCTGGCAATCCACTCCTGAAAGGCCACAGCTCTCATCTGCAGCAATTCTCATCTGCACATAGGGTCACCAGGAGTCAACAGCATGGACTTAACAGCAATGAATAACAAGTAATTCTCAGTGTGAGAAGGAAGAGGCTGTGCTCCTCTGAAGGAGTATGTCAAAATTGCTATGGGGCAGGAGATGGAACTAGAAGGCTGTGCAGTGTCATTTTAAAAAAAGCCCTTTGTTGTTGTTGTTCAGTGCCATCAAGTCAGTTCCGACTCATAGCAATTCTGTATAGGGTTTCTGATGAGCAGCTGGTGAGTTTGAACCACTGACCTTGTGGTAGTAGAAGTGGTTGGTGAGTTTGAATTGTTGACCTTGCAATTCAAACTGACTTTGAAGTCAAGGGCTTATTCTAGGGCACCATATCCAATGAAAGTGCCCCCAAAATACATTTTAAAAATTAATAGGCTTGAAAAGATAAATAGACAACTACAAAAATAGAAGAGTTTAAGACACCGCTTTCAATGAAGGACAGAATAACTAAAAAGAAACTCAACAAAGATATAGTAGAGATCTAAACAACAAGTAGACCTCATAGACACATACAGAATACTCCACTCAGCAACACAATATACAATCTTTCCCAGTGCCCATGGAACATTCCCCAGAATAGACAATATGATAGACCATAAGTTAAGCCTTAGTAAATTAAAAACCGTTGAAATGCTACAAAGCATCTTCTCAGATCACAATGCTATAAAATTTGAAATCAACAATGGGAAAATCAAGGGAAAAAATCAAACACATGGAAAATGACTAACAATCTGCTTTCAAACTACTGGGTAATAGAAGAAATTGCAAAGTGAAATAATAATTCCAAGAAGCATACAAGAATGAAAACATAAACCGTTGGGATACAGCAAAAGCCGTGTTCACAGGTCAATTTATAGCAGTCAACAAAAGAAAAGGAAATAATAAATATTTGAGCAGAAATAAGTGAAACTGAAAACAGAACAACAATAGCAAGAATAAGACTAGAAGTTACTTCTTTGAAAGGATTAATAAAATTGACAAATCGCTAGCAAATCTAACAAAGGGGAAGAAGGAAAAGATGTAAAAATAACAAGAATAAGAAAAGAAATGGATAATGTTACAAGAGAATCAACTGAAGTAAAAACGTAACAGAATAGTATGAAGAACTGTACTCCAACAGGTTTGAAAACCTGGAAGAAATCAGCAAATTTATAGAAACACACCACCTATCCTAACTAACACAATCTGAGGTAGAAAATTTGAACAGACTCATCATAAAATAAAAAATTGAACAGATCATAAAACATTTCCTGACCCAGACAGCTGGTAAATTCTACCAAATATTCAGAGAAGAGCTGACACTGCTTCTTCACAAAATATTCCAGTATACAGAAAAGTAGGAAATGCTCCCAAACTCATTTGATGAAGTAAACATAACTCTGATGCTATAACCAGGCAATGACACCATTAAAAATGGAAATTATAGCTCAGTATCCCTCATGAACATTATTGTAAAAGTTCTCAACAAAATATTAGCCAATAGAATCCAACAAAATGTCAAAAAAATAATACATCATGACTCATGGATTGAGTTGTGTCCCCTCAGAATACGTGTTTTGTCATGATTCTCAGTGGTTCCGCAGTTATGAAATGATGTAATGTGGCAGTTATGTGATGATCTCCATGATATGATCGGATGTGATATTCCAATAAGAGGCTCAAGGGTGGGATGCAATACCTTTAATACATCACAGGCCTGATCTGATGTAAGGGGAGTTTCCCTGGGGTGTGACCTGCAACATATTTTACTTACAAAAAAAGAGAGAAGTGAGCAGAGAAAGGGGATCTAGAAAGAGGAGCCAGGAATGAAATGTGTCCTTTGGACCTAGGGTCCCTTCACTGTGTAACTCCTAGATTCAGGGGAAGATTGAGGCCAAGATCTGTGGAAATCTTTAAGGAATGCTAGGCCAGATGCTGAAAGGAGACAAGAACCTTTCCCCAGAGCTGACAAAGGCCTTCCCCTAGAGTCAGCACCCTAAATTTAGACTGCTAGTGTCCTAAACTGTGATTGCTTCAACAACTTAACAACTTAAGAAAATAACACAGGCAAGTGGCAGGGTAAAAACGCAACATGCAAGAATCAGTCAGATTCCTGTACATTAACAAAGAACTCTGAAAAGGAAATCAGGGAAACGATACCACTTACAATAACCACCCTGCAATACACAGATGACACAACCTTGTTGATGTTGTTAAATGTCAAAGAATAGGCTCCCTACTCATATTATCGGTGACCCTGTATAGGGTTTCCGAGGAATGGCTGGTGGGTTTGAACTGCTCACCTTGTCACACACTTCCTGGTGTGGCATTATCCAAAAGCGCGACACTAGGAGCTAATAGGATTTGAAGGATGAAGATTACAGACAATAGCCTTCAATGGATTACATAAAACAAGAAATTCTCACAATCGAACCAATAAACAGAAAATAGTGAAGCTTTCAAGGATATTACTTGCTTGGCTCCACAATCAACACCAATGGAAACAGCAGTTAAGAAATCAAATGATGTACTGCATTGGGCAAATCTGCTGCAAAAAAAAACTCCTTTTAAAGTTTTAAAAAGCAAAGATGTCACTATGAAGACCAAGGTGTGTCTGACCCAAGCCATGTTATTTCCAATTGCCTCATATGCATGGGAAAACTAGATAATGAATAACGAAGACTGAAGAACAATTGATATATTTAAATTATGGTGTTGGCAAAGAACATTAAAAAATACCACTAACTACCAGAAGAACATTCAAATCTGTCTTGGAATAAGTACAGCTGGGAATTTTCCTTATTAAAGAGGATGGTGAGACTTCAACTTATGTATTTTGGACATGCTATCAGGAAAGTGGTTACGAATTGGGCTGCGAACCTTAAGGTCAGCGGTTCGAAACTACCAGCTGCACCGCGGGAGAAAGATGTGGCTTTCTACTCCCGTAAAGATTTACACCCTCGGAAACCCTATACAGGGTCGCTATGGGTCGGAACCGACTCGATGGCACATAACAACAACAACAACAACATCAGGAAAGACTAGTTTCTGGTTAAAGGCATCATGCTTTCTAAAGAAGAGGGTCAGTGAAAAATAGGAAGAGCCTCAGTGAGATGGATTGATACAGTGGCTAAAAAATTGGGTTCAAACTTAGTGACAATTGTGATGGTGGCATAGGACAGGAAAGTGTTTTGTTCTGTTGTGCATACAAAAAGGCTTTAACAATGTTGAGAATAGTTCCATGTATCGGTGATTTTTTTGAAGTCCCCTCTAGGATCACTGTGAGTCAGAACCAAGTTGATGGTTCCTCAAAAAACAACAGGTGAGAAAAGATGAAGGATGGAGAGAAGAGGAAAGTAAAGAAAGATGTTAAATCATTATAAAAAAAACTGTCATGAAGTGGGTTGGTGGTGGGCTTACAACATAATAGAAAGTGATAGAATCCAGACCCAACCTCACTGTCATGGAGTTGATTTCAACTCAGAGGGACCCCCCTATCGATAGGTGGGGTCTATATCTTCTCGTAAATCTGAGTGGATTTCTATCTTGGTCTGAAAAAGGCTAAACCATTCCTGTTGTTCTCTTGAACACTACCACTTTGGGCTAAGTCACTATGCTGTTTGCACCTGCAACTAATGCCATGCAAAGAACTCTGAGACTGGCATGCTGTAGAGAATACAGGTCGCATCTCCTGTGGATAGTCCCAGCCACCGCAGTGAAGAAGCCATCTTAAATGTGGATTCTTGTAGACCCCAGCTATTCATGTAGCCCTTTTGGAAGTGAGCCGCTGGCTAACATGAAGTAGAGGAGTTTACAATTTAAGGAGGGACATGAGGAAAATCCCCAAATAAAAATAAAAGAATCCTGTAAGTATGTTCCAAGACATGAGCTATGAAATGCAAGGGAAAGTCATTATTAATAACAACAGCTACCTTTCTGTCAGCACTGTAAGTATTTTACGTTTTAAATGACTCAGAGCTCAGGCATTTACTCCTCACAACAGGATTATGAGACAGCTGCTTCTTTGTGCTATTTTTCAGATGAAGACAACAAAAACAGAGAGAATAAGTAACTTGTTTAAGGTGTCAACAACATGCCCTTGGCCTCCAGAGTCTGTGTCTAGTAATCTTAAACTATACTACTTCTTTTAGTCATGAAAGAGCCTGGGCAGCTGAGAACATGTGCTTCTAACTTGTGCGATCTGTCATAGGAATTTCTAGATTAGTCTCATTGACAGGGATAGTCTGAAAAAACACAAAGGTCAATGTGATTTAATAAATGATACCAAGTCCACAAAATTTCTCTTTCTGTCCTCATTTTCACTGTATGCATGCCTCTGTACATTTTCTTCTTAAAAATTAAAACCAAACAAACAAAAACTCCCCAAATTAGTCTGACAATCCACAGTGTGTACATACATTAAAAAATGAATGAACAACAACAAACTAGATACAATTAAAAAAAAAAAAGTGGAGTTTTTTTCTGATACCTGCATCCTACAGCTATAAAGCAGCAGCACTTTGGGATTTTTCCATGTCCCTCTTATGCTAGAACATGCTCACTAACCTGCTGTTTTGGAACATTTCTCTCTGATCTTGAATTTGATTATACTTTTGTTCTAAAAATGTTGTTTGACCTGAGCAGACTCAGTCAAATACAAATGTGGTCATTTTCTTCCACCCAGACTGTCTCTGGTACTCAACAATCATTTTATTTGGTTATTTGGGATTTCCTATGACACACCTGGTACGGCACTGGAGGCTAAGTTATCATTGTGTTTATCAAGTGCCGTTGAGTTGATTCCAACTCATACCAACCCTGTATATGATTTCCAAGGAGCGGCTGGTGACCTTGTGGTTCAAACTGATCTTGCAGTCAAGCGCATTAACCCACAGCGCCACACCAGGATAAGTACTAGACTGCTAACCCCAAAGTCAATGTTTCAAACTCACTAGCTGCTCCTTGGAAACCTTATACAGGGTCCCTATGAGTTGGGACCAATTCCACTTCACTTAACAACAACAACCGACCACACCCACTGTTAACCATTACACATTCTGTTTGCACTGGCCATTCCACACCACCCTGACTTGAGCTCAATTGTCTCAGCGTTTCTTCTCTCCTTGCTTTCCAGCTGGTCTCAGAAGGAGGGATGTGCTGATTCTTTTGGGGGTTCCTTAAATCCCTAGTGCTCTTATCCCCATTGTTTTTCTTCCTCCTTTGTCATTTACCTTCAGTTTCTCTTACAAAGCCAAACCAAATCAAATCAAATCACACCAAACCACAGACATCCTTTGTTAAAAAAAAGCAAGCAAGCACGTTTTTCCTTGAGTCTTTTCATATTGTGGTGCTGTGGATCAGCACTGGACTACAGACCACAAAGTCGGCAGTTCAAACCCATCAGCTACTCCTAGGAAACCCTATGCAGGGCCGCTATGAGTCAGAACTGAATGGATGGCACTTAACAACAACAACAACTCCTCAGGTTAGTTAAAGGGTTATTTTTGTTCATGTTTCTCATAATAAAGCAAACCCTGTGGGGGACAATGTGGTGTCTACTGCCTGTTCCTTTGTCTCTCCTCCATGTTCCTTTGCCACCTGGTTCCTTAGCACTTTACTGTTCTTAGACTCTTACACTTAGAACTACTTTCCAAACTCTAGACTGCAGGTCTTGTAGCAGTCCGTACGCCATGGAACTTTCCCAAGCACCTCACAGTTCTGGTCACCCTCTTCCTTAAATCCTTTCCTTCCTCGAAGCTCTGGGATCTAGAAGAAGCCTGATTCTACTCCTGTCTCGGTGAGAGCATCTCCTGTAGTCCCTGTGCTATCTTCCTTCAACTTCCATCTGCTACACTGCACTGTGGTCATTAGCTAAGACTCAGTTTTAGACACTCGATGGAATACATGCTGTTGTTGATGTTAGGTACCATCGAGTCCGTTTCAATTCACAGCAACCCTGTGTCCAACAGAACGAAACGCTGCCTGGTCCAGCATTATGCTCACAGTCATTGTTATGCTTGCGCCCTTTGCTGCTGCCCCTGTGCCACTCCATCTCCTTGGGGGTCTTCTTTTTTGATGACCGCCCACTTTACCAAATGGGATGTTCTTCTCCAGGGACTGGTCCCTCCTTATAACATATCTGAAGTATGAGAGATGAAATATATAAAGGGAAGATATATATGGAAAATAGATTTTTTTTTTTCGGTGTATTCCTCTTGTAGCCACTCAAAATCAACATGTCTGAAACACAGTCCTCCCCTAAGCTGCTTAACTTCCTAACAATGCCTCTAAACTTCAGAGTCGCCTTTGACTTCTCCCTCTTTCTGCCACCAATTATGTGCTTCGAAACAAAGAAATTCACACTAATATTAGCATAAGAAAAAGTAATTAGGAGGGCACACCTGCCACATACATCCAAATCCAGGCTCAGCTTGGATTGTTGTGATTGTACATTAACAGACCCTTCTGGGGTGATTGCCTGGCATCCTAATAGGGTTACATTGTCCAACAGTCATCTTATTTAATGGTGGAAATTTGGAGGTCTTCCTTTCTCCTAGCCCAGAAGAAAGCAATGGTCAAGCCCTACTAATTGATGTGTTTTGATCCAGAAGAAGCGCAGGTTAGTGTGAGGCTTATTGCCAGTGACTAAGTGGAAGAGTCAACACATCAGTCTTTCCTAGTCCACCACAGAACGCTCACTTCCATTCTTCTGTCCAACAACTGACACTCTAAGTAGCTCAGATTCAAATGCAAATGTCAGCACAAGAATGCAGACACACTTTGAAATCAATAACATCGTTTTTTTCTTTTTTTTTGTCAGGCAATTCATTTAGTATTTCTAAAAACTGGTGAAGTTTAAAAAACAAGGGAGTTGAAAGCTTGCTTTGCTGCCCTCGAGTTTTAATGAGCCTATTCCTTATTGTGGGACAGAGAAGCCCTCATTATAACTTGTCAATAGAACATTAGCACCCAATATGGAGGGAGGCCTAGGATTCCAGGTAATTTTCTGAAACCGCACCCCACCTCAAAAAAAAAAAAAAAAAAAATCTACATATAGTTTAAGATCTTCTAATGGGAAAACTTATTCATTTAAACTCTTTAGTAAATCACAGATTCATGTGCTAAATGCAGCATGTGACTCACACCATGTTAGTAAAGACATTTTTGACCGAGACTTTCTTTGCTGGGACACTATGTGCTCACAAATAATATGTAGCCCTCCTCTCTCCCAAATCAGCTCATAGAGACAGCATAGAGAGATTCCAGGCAGCACACTGAGCAAGCAATCTATGCTGCTGGAGAGCTTCTCTCTCGCATAACTCACCTTAGACTTCAAAACTAGTAGAAATACATTCAGGGTTTCATTTTAACATGGGCCTTTTGGAGCTACAGATGGGGTGAGACCTAGTAGTTGGGAGAACAACTCGCCTGCCCCTTTAAGTAGCAAACCGCATCCATTTCACTGGACAGTGCAGCCTTGAAGCCACCAGCAAATACTGGACAAATTAAGGTGCAAATCACCCTTGCTCCCTCTGCTCTACCAGAGAAATTGCTTCAGATGCTGCCAGATTATTGAAGTTAGGTTTTGGTATTTTTAGTTGCTGGAGTCCACTGATTGTTATGCATTACTGAAATGTCAAGTTGTAGGGGGTGGGGAGAAATTTTCCCCATCTGCTGTTGAATCTGAGATTCAGCCCAATCATCTGTAGGTAACAGATCATTTCATCACACAGTGGTCCTTCACTGTCCAGATCCTCCACCACATTCTCAACAGCCAAACCTAGTATTCAAATTGGAAGGAAACAAATACGCGTTCCGTCTATAAGACACCTCTACAAGTCAAATTGGATGTCCCTGTTCATTTCCAAATATT